>NC_081406.1:142958090-143265090 GCF_030272615.1 Cryptomeria japonica
GACACCATATGGTGTAGTTATGGGTCATTGGTGTCTCGAGGGGCCTTAAGGGGTCATAGGACACCATATGACCTCTTAGGAAACAATACAACCTCTAATGACACCTAAGGGTTTATATGGTGGGCTAATAAACTGATATATTAAATTTAAAGTTATGAATAGAACATCATACAATGAGACTCCAAGGGAACAAACAATGAGGCTTCCCTAAAAAGCAAGTGTAAGATCTTGACCTAACCCTAAGACCACTGCCTAAGTTCTAAAACATATGATGCTATTAAATTTGCAAGGTTATAAGACTGATCTCGATTGTGACTATAGGAATTACACACTTGAGTTCTTTCAAGGGTATGTACTATTCCAAGCTGTTTGACAAGTGATGATCATCATATACTACCACTTCCATGCATACAACAAACTTTAATTTCTTTAGGTGACAGGCATTGTGTAACAACATAGGAACTCTCACATACCCACCACTATCATTCTACAAGACATCATTTGTGTTACTCTCCCTCTTTCTCTTCCTACCTGTTGTTTCCTTCTGAAAAACATATTGCAGGTACTCTAACTCATCATGTTGCTTTGTTGACACTATTTTCCACATCTACTCTACTCATTAAAAACACATTCGAGAAGAATATTGCTGCAGGTTTCCTTGTTTGCCATGGTAATACAGTTGTGGTTCAATTTCAAACCCTATTCCTCCTATTCAATATACAAACACAAATCCATCAATCAATTTTCTTAAGAGAGAATACATGATAAAAATCAAAGAGGAAGTTGCAGACAAGAAATAAATTCACTTACTTCTATAGAAGTGCAGACACAGTTGCAATGGGGTATGGAGGGAGGGAGGGAGAGAAGAAGAGAAAGAAGGATGTGGTATGGAGGAAGGGAGAAGGGGAGAGAGCAAGAGAGAGAGGGAGGGATGGGGTATGGAGGAAGGGAGAAGGGGAGAGAGCAAGGGAGAGAGAGAGGGATGGGGCATGGAGGAAGGGAGAGAGAGAGAGAGAGAGAGAGAGAGAGAGAGAGGTACCTTGTATGCATTTGAGAGGGGGAGACAATACACTCACATGTGTATATATATGTTTAATATATTATATATTATATGTATATACACATATTATATATACAATAGATCATATTATATACATATATTATATGTATATACACATATTATATATAGAATATCATATTATACAATAGCGTGTACATGCTGTTTATAAGAAAATGAGCACGTACGCGCTGCTTACACCATAAGTACCCCCGTACGCGCTTTTGACTGTTTAGGCTTGGAAATAGGCCTGGATGACAAAGCTACGATTTGGAAGTTTGATTTCCCTCCATTTCTCTCATTTTTGACGTGTTTTATTTTATCAACTTGGTTTATTGACGTTGTCATCATCAAGTTTACATTTCATCAAGTGGGTATTTCTAAAATTTCCACCATATTTTCACCCATCTTCTGAGCTTTCTAACCATATAATTTTTTTTCAATTTGAACAACAATAACATATTATTATTGAATTTCTTTCACCAGTGTCTCCATAGTTCTCACAGACATAGGTGCGCCATTTTTTGAATAACTTTTGATATACTTATCCAAATTTTAAAAACTTTATATATTACAACCCATGTTCCAATTACCATTCACTCTTTGCTTACATAATTCCTCAATTGTCAACTTATAAGAAACCAAAAAATGTTAACTTAACGCCCATTAGTAAAAATTTCACATATATTGATCACTGATTATTTTAATAGGGAGGTTGTACAACTTTATTGGTACCCATAGTGCACAGACTACTGAAACATTTTGAGATGATTGTAGTGTACAATAATTGGGGCATCTTTAAATATGTATTGGGTGAGACTTTGAAAAAACCACTTTTTGACCCTATTAGTACCCATAGTGTATGACTCCTAGTACTCAATAGTAATATCTCATGCTTGTCCGTGTGATTTTATTGCTCTAAATCAGTTAGTTGGATCCACATAAATCGGAATAGAAAGCACGCCTCACACAAGAGAATCAATTGTATGAAAAGTTAGCCTTAGAGTAGATTATTGCTTCGAATTATAGTTCAAACTTATGTATTATGACCACGTTTTTATTCATCGAAATTAGGTCTAGATTCACATAGAAGAATTACAATGAAAAATATATAGTCAAGGTAAAAAATTAATAAGGGAGAGGGTCTTATGGTGGCCATCCTAATTTCGCATCTTTCAAATTTTGTTTTAAATATTTCAATTTTAAATTTTTTAACTTAAAAAGTTGGTTTTTAAATTCACATGGTCAAACATGATGCCACATAACATGTCTTTTTGTCAAGGTGTCTTAAAGAAGTAAGACCCACAGTTGTGCACTAAGTCTCGTTTATTATTGTGCTGATGTGGCATCATAGAATTGGTTATTTTTTCAAATTTACTGGAAGCTTTTTGAGAAAAAATATTGACATGAAACTTTTTGTACTCCACTAATAAACTAATTATGCCCCACTAATGGACTAATTATGTCCAACTACTATCCCAAGTATAGGATCACACAACACCATCAAGCCCTTGTATTGTATTGTGCCCCACTAATGAACTAATTATGTTCAATTACTAACTATAGGGATTTCAAATTTATTTATTTGACTATAAACTTGTATTGTAGTAAATTGTATCCCTTAACAAATTCACACTTTATTTGGCACCTAGTTTATTGTGCTTTTTCATTGATCATTTTTTGCCTATTTGTGCCCAATTACACTTTAAATCTTAATTGTTCATAACACAATCTTGATGTGGGCAAATACTTAATTTAGGATTCAATCTAGTATCATAAACCACAAAACTCATGACTCCATTTTAGAGGCCCTATTTTGGTGGGACCTGGGCACCCAACAAAGGTGTCTTGCCAAAATTCCTTAAAATGTATAGCCAGTTGCAAGTGTGAGCCTTCACATTTTCAAATCTAGTCTCGATTTTTCTACTTGACCATTTTATGTTGGCTTTTTTTTAATTATAAAAAATGTCTTCTCATCCCTATATAAAGCACTACTTCTATCATTCATAAGGGCTAACAGATTTTAAGACATTTTATGAAAATTCAAATGGTCAAGCAAGCACTTCAGGTGAGTTATAAGCATATTGAGAAACAAACTACAACATTCAACATTCAAGTATGATTCAATATGTGTTTTTTTATGTTTTCTTATCATATTATTACATTAACACTTTAAGGACTTGTCTAAAGAGCATTGCATAATCACCATTTCCATTCTTAAGGTAATAATCATTTCAATTCAACATTCCCATTATTGCTTAGGCTTTATCCTACTAGGGATAATCTCTCTTTTTCATCAAGAACAACTATAGTGGAGAGGTGGGAACAACAACACAAGGTTTGACTTAGGCAAGCCCCTATACAACACAACCATTCTTTCCCATTTGTGTGTGTGTGGGTTTAGATATGATAGTAGAGAGTATTACAAGTGCACTAAGAAAATAATGACAAACATTCCCAAATTTCAAACAGGCAAAAATAATTGGACTAAGGCACCCAATACACATGTTTAATGTTTTTTGGATGAATTTTAGAGATATAAACTTATAAGGTCTCTTGACTACAAATATGCTTCATTATGTTTGTACAAACACCCATTGATTAGGCTGCCCAACACATCAGTCTGACACTTGTAGGCTCAATTTGCAAATCTAGGTTCCTTTATGCATTCTCTTTCTAGATTTGGCCTACTATGTTGCTTTTTTGTTATGTAATTTACTTTTATTGTTGAAAGTCATCATTATTCTATCATTAAACCTAGATATTGAAAACACAATTTACAATTTCAATTGCATTACAACAAAGAAACATAAACCCAAGTGTTTATCTCTCCTATTAGGACCATAAATGAACCTATGTGTGTTCCAATGCTACATTATGGAGATTTGAGATCTTAGTTTGCATCCATAGACCTTATAAGTGACGTGCATGATCTTTTATTGCCCAAAATATGAGAATTCGATCTCAATTTCTGAATTGCATTGTCCACTCCCTTTGGCTCTTTTATATAAGAAAGAATGTATCTTTGTAATCCCATGATTTAGTAACCTACCACAAACTCTAGTTTATTGACCAAAAATTGCACTCAAATGAGTTTTCGCCAAACTAAGACAACCATGGTTTATAAGCCTACCAAGAGCTCTAATTTGTTGGCCAACAATTACAAATAATTGGCTTTCACTTGACTATAGAGCTCCAATAATCATCTTGACGCTTGGTAGAAAAAATAAAATAAAATGTGGTTTTATGGTTTTTTTCTTTAAATTGCCTAACATCCAATAATAGTTTAGGGATAAGAAAAAAAATATGGAATGGGGTTTTGTTTTTTTTCCCTAAATAAGCACAGAGTACCATCCATTAAAGAAATCTTGATAGAAAAGTTCAATATATAATTAATGGTTATTGATTTCCATAACTCATTTTGAGATATGCAAAAGTAATGATTTGTATCTATTTTGCAAAAATTCTTATATTTCATACTAATTAAACCTTTGATAGAAGACTAAGATTCACCTTCTCACTTGCCTTGACAAGTCTTCTCCTAGTTTGCACTCCTTCATTCTTGTCTCCAATAATTTGATCCTATGAATGATTCTTTTGAATGTACTTTGATAGAGTCTTGATTACCTTCTCTAATTCCTTTTTTCCTGTCTCCTTTTCTTCCTTCTCTTCATCTTCTTCTTCTACAATGCAAGGAGCACCTTTTGTTCCACAATACTTAGACTCTTTTATAGTTTGATTCCAATTTTTATCTACTTTTACATTTGTTCTTTCAACCATCTTCTTGAGTCTCTTGTTGTAACATATGTAGGGCTTGCTTCTTTTTAAGTAACCAAGGAAGACTCCTTCATCAATTCTTGAGTCAAACTTTCCAAGGTCTTCTTTATCTCTTTTGATGTAACATTTTCTTTCAAATGTTCTAAAATACTTGATAGTAGTAGTTCTTCCATACCACAACTCATGAGGGGTCTTACCAAATTAGTATCATTTAACAATTTCCTATCCATCCCTTGAAATATTTTATATTTTCTTTTTTCTACCCCATTTTGTTAAGGGGTCCTAGGAGAAAATGAATGTCTCCTACTACTATGATCTTCACAAAAATTTAACTCATTTGATATAAATTCACCTCATCTATCATACTTTAAGCATTTTATGTTAGCATCTATTTCATTCTCAACCATAGACTTGAAGGCTTTAAACTTATTTGGGGATTTTAATTTTTCTCTTTGAAAAGTAACCCATGTCATTTTAGAATAATCATCAATAAGTAACATAAAGTAAATTATTTTACCATTTAGTACTCTTGTCCCGATAGGTCCACATTGATCAATGTGTATCATCTATAAACACTTTGTATTAGAATATTCGTTATGATTGAATCTTGTCTTTGTTTGCTTTCCCACTTGACATTCCTTGCATAATGTGTTTGTAGGCTTGATAATCTATGGCATCGTTTTCATCTTGTGTAGAATTGATCTTTAGCATGTTGTCAAAATTGATATGTCCCATCCTGCTATGCCACAAACAAAATTCATAGCTTTGACCCATTAGACAACTACTTCCTTTAGCTTCCTTTAGATGGTAAATTTTTTCATCAATTCCCATTCCTTCTACAATTAGTCTTTCACACTTTTTCATGAAATTTAAGTTTGTATACTTTGACACACATTTGGCTATCATTGAGAATATTATTTTTTATTCCCTTAACATAGAGAACATCCTCATTTTTGTTCTTTCCATCAATGATAATGGTTCCTTTGCCACAAATATGAGAAGACTCTTCACCTCCGAACTTAACTTATCCACCATTCCATTTTTTTAGATTGATGAATTTTCTTCTATCATTTGTCATGTGATTTGAACACCTACTCTCAATCGCCCAAGCATTTGTTTCTTCTTTTACATGAAAAGAAGTCTACACAATTAAAGTCTTTTTACTATTTTCATTAGTAGGTGAGGTGCTAAATTGCTTATAATTTTCACCATTATCAACTTTCACATCCATAAATAATGTCTCCTCATTTGAGTCATCACATTCCTCATCTTTAGATGAGTGACTACATTCTTTAATTTAAATAGAAGCTTCTTTTAGGCTTGTCTAGTTTATCTTCTCCTCTTTTAGTTCTATCATCTCCTCTTCTATTGTTATTTTCCTTTAAAGTATTTTTAGATGCATAATGAACAATTCTTCCACAATTAAAAAATTTGAAGAGTAACTTAGCTATGAATTTTCTAGTGCCCTTCTTTAGTCTTCTCAGAAAGTTTGCTTCTACATCATCAAGGTCATCATCGCGATCAACATCATCTTCCACTTTCTTACTGAATTTGAATGAAACTTCCTTGGGGTTATGTAATTCAAAACCTCCCATCTCAAAGGTAGTTAGAGAACCATAGAATTGATCCATTTTATATTAGTCCAAATCCTTGATTTCCTCAAAAGTAGATACTTTTGAACTATAGGATTTGGGAAGCAATCTAAGTACACTTTTCACTATTTCATATCCATCCAAATTTCCACAAATACCTCTAATTCCATTTACTACTTCTGTTACATGGTGTATACTATCAATGTTTTCCTCTTTTGTCATTCTTAGATTTTCAAATTTGAATTAGAAGTTCTGCATCTTGATTTGTCTTATTTTTTCATCTCCTTCATATATTCTAGTGAGCTTCTCCTAGGCATCTTTAGCAAGCTCATAGTTCATCATATTCATAAGTTCTAAATCAACCAAACCACTTACGATTGCATTATTTTATTTTCCATTTTTCTCATACAATCTAATCTCATCCAAAGTATCTAGAAGAGTAGAGAGAGAAATATAACTATCTACAACAGAGTTCTAAATTTCATATCCTATAGCATTCAAATATGATTCCATCATTAGCTTCAAAAAGGTGTAGTTTGTAACATCAAACTTAGGTATATTGCAGGATTCATCTTGTTTCATCCCAAACCTTCCTCAAGTGGTTAAGCTTCTTCTAGAGGAACTCAACTCCGATACCCATTGTTAAACCCATCCCAAGACTAAGTAGGAGGGGTGGGGGGGTGAATGAGTCTTGTTCAATCACCTATACTTTATACCTCAAATCAACATCAACTTATCCTTAATCTTATCAATAACAATGAAATGTATAAAAATGAACACCAATCATAATAGAACACTAGATTTACATGGAAAATACAAAGAGGATAAACCACATTGAGAGTTAACTCACAATATATGAACCTGATTATAGTAATTTTTTTTTTACTTATTTCCAAGGAAGCTCACTACTTTTGAAAGGACTTGAAGGTTGAGGTGCACTACCCCAAGGAAAGATACAAGGTACTTGTAGGATGAGACTCAATGCCTCATGACAAGATACAAAGAAATTTTTGGGAAGACTCACTATCTCTAAGCAAGGTACATGAATATATGAATCAAGATGAAATAAGCCTTTACAATCAATGACCCCACCAATGTCTAAGTATGCAGTTGTCCTTGAATCTTTGTCTCAAGTGACCAACTTCAAATCAATCACCACACATTGGCTAAGTTTTGCATCACATACATTGCAATTAATATGATCATGTAAGTGCATACACATATGTTGATCCACACAATCATGCCACTCATTTAGAGTAATTTGATCTTATACATATATCATCCTTTTCATCATAAAAATCAATTAGGTCGACCAAAACAAGGTCTATTTTAGAGTTTAGCTCCAAATTATATAATAACATAGTTTGAACCTCAAACAATTATTAGTTATTAATATAATTATAAAAATTAAAGTTAAGAAAATATGATATTGACAGTATCGTCAAAAAAGAAGTATTTGGGCACTTACATGATGAATTGAACTAAAATTCTCATAAAGAAGAAAAGAAAAATAAAAGAAAAAGTAGTTGACACAACTTACTAGTTTGTAGAGATTCGGGTCATGTAGCTAGTGTTGGCATTGAATTTTCATTGATGACAACCGGTATAGGATGGCTACTAGTATAAGAGATGTATGTGCAACACTATTATTGATGTATACTACATGTGATGTCTTTGATGTCACCTAGTATTGCAGGTCACCAGTAACGGAGAGAATGTCATTCAACACAATGGCCATTAGAGTCACCAGTACACAAGTTAGTGTTTGACTTGTGTTGGAGATATGGAAAGGACACTGGTATGATATAACAACTGGTAAATGATGACATCTGCAAGAGAGAATGATGCTGGTCATTTGATTATGATGAAGAGGGGGAATGTTATCTAAATTACATCAACACCGAGAGAGAATTATGTGCAGGCCACCAGTATGTTGTGTGGATGAACAACATGACTCCCATTGTATGAAGAGAAGACTGATAGTAAGAGTGCCCAAACTGGATTGCATGTACCTATTTGAAGATATGCTTCTCAAACAGGGAAGCCACATTGATACAATATCGGATGTAGATGACAAGGATCCACTCCCACCAGTAAGTGGAGCTTATCTCCTATTATGCAAAGTGTGCATCATAGTTTTGTGAGATAAGACAGAAGAGTTAAAGGCAGGTTCTTGAAAGCTCACACCGGATCTACCGATGAATCACAAAGATGCCTCAAGTGCATGAAATCAAAGATATGCACTAGACGGACAAAGAAGACATAATGAGGTACCAAAACTATTGAAGTGTGATGGGTTTGTCACCTTGACAAATTGGTTGAGATATGGTCTGGGCTGATGATGAAGAAGACAAGGCTACATTAGCTGCAAATAGAGAATGTAACCAATATGTAGATGCCTTAGAAGGAAACAGTTGAAGGTTGATGACATGGTGTCATCAAGGGTGCCTATTGCTAAGTATGAGAATCAGTGAGAGAGCAAAGAGGCTAAGTGATGTTCTCTTTTTGGATGAAGATGAGCATGTGGTGGATTAATATGTTTGGCAACTGATAAAGGTGCTCCACCAGAAGAGATGCCAAGTGCAAGGTGATGGCAAACTAGTTAGGGTATAACCGACAGGGTTAGCGAGTTGGTAGATGAACCCGATAATGGAGTTGGTCAGTGATCCTACCCAAACCGATACAAATGACCTAGTAAAGATGGATGCCAACAAAGGAGACACGTGGAGGTGAAGTGGCATGCATGTACATGTAGACATGTTGAGTCGG
Organism: Cryptomeria japonica; assembly: GCF_030272615.1. Taxonomy (NCBI): domain Eukaryota; kingdom Viridiplantae; phylum Streptophyta; class Pinopsida; order Cupressales; family Cupressaceae; genus Cryptomeria; species Cryptomeria japonica. Next base: position 142,967,286 of record NC_081406.1, read on the forward strand.
TAAAGTATTAGATGATGAGGCAGATGGTGTCAGGTCGATATTTATGTCGACTGCGTGATTCATGGGACGTGCAATAGAGGTTTGTAGCTCAAGGTCAAACGGACAATAGAGATCCTGGTGTGACTATTTGATCAAATTGCGATAGGTAAAGGAAACTGTGAGACCATTCTTGGTGATCGACCTAGAGATCCGCCAACAGGTTATATGTAGGTTGGTAAATGAGGAACACATGTTCTAGAAGGAACATCAATGGCAGGATTGATTCATGAGTTGCAGTTCATCAACCAAGGGGACCAAATATCAAGAGATATGATCAAATTTTGCTTAGATCAAGGTCAAAGAAGAAACCCTAACCGCCCAAAATTTGAATTGGCTTTTGGCTGGAAAACTAGTTTATAAATATGCAAGCCAAAATCGATGAAGCTTGTCACTAGATGAGAGGGCATTGTTACTAAAGAAGTGAAATTAGTCAAGTGACCACAAAGAAGAAGAATAAGAGACTGAGTGTGAGGAAGAATAGGGTTGAAGTGTTCAATCAACAACAAAGAGAGAATCGACAGTCAACCATTGAGTTTGACAGAGGAGAAAACCGATAGTGATAGAATTAGCAAAGAAAGTAGAAGACTGCAAAGAAGGAAAACAAAGAATCGATAGAGGATAGTACCGATAAAGAGGAGTAGTGTAGCAGTGAGAATTGACAGAGAGAAGAACTAACAGATCAACAAAGAGTAAGATTGCAATAGGAGATAAGATTGCAGCCATGAGAGGGTGAGAAAAGAATAAAAAAAGTATTGGAGAGAGGAGAACCCATAGAGAGATTCGTAGAAGAGTTACAAAATTTATTTGTAACAAGACTATTACTTTTGTAATTGAATATGTTCATTAAAGATCACCACGTTGGAGCTTGGTGTAGGGGTTGTAGCTCCTTGGGTTGGTTCCCTAAATTAGGGGTTGGTGCCCTAAAAATTGTAATCAAAGTTTCATTGTGAGGCTGGATTGGAGCAATTGACTCCAGCAACATTTCTCACTGAGGTTTTTCCCATCTTGGGTTTTCCTCATATATGTTGGTGTTATGTGATGTCCCTTTCATGTGTGATTGCATTTGTGTTAGTCTCCCCTCTAACTAGTAAGTTGTCTTTTTATTAGAACTGATAGCCGACATACACACATAGGATAGTCAAAGGGAAAAAGTAGGGAAACCACTAATTCACCCCCCTCTCAGTGGCACATTGTGTCTAATAATTGGTATCAAAGCCTAGGGTCTCGGATAGACAAGCTTTCTCCAGCTTGGGTAGATTTTGGCTTAAGGATACAATGGTCTATTTAGTGTTAATCCCAACTCTAGTATTTGATGGTTCAAACTATTCTATTTGGAGTTGTAGAATGGAAGTCTACCTATCCTACTTATGGTTTGATGTGTGGATGTCTATTGTAAATGACTGCCCTATTAAAGTCAGTTCTCCCACCGATTCTTATGTAGAAAGAAGAAACCAGTGCAATGAAGAAGCCATGAAGTCTATATTCAGTGGTCTCTCTAGTGATGTTTCTTCCTAGGTGGACAAGTGTAGATTAGCAAAGAGCTTATGGGATAGATTAAAGAAGCTCTATGGAAATGAGCCTACTACTGTAAAACCAGTTTGTGAAGACAAGATGAGAAATACAACTCATGTATATGTAGATGATGAAGGCAGATTTGTTAGCAACCAGAACAATGATGAATAGGGAACCCATCTCTTCATGGATCAAGAATCAGAATATGAGAGGCACACATATGAGAATGATCATGCAGATCACTCCTATCGGCAAGATGTGTTTGGCAGTGATAGTGAAGGTGAAGAAGAAGAGGAAGAAAAAGTTGATCTTGAAGGAGAACTTGTAAATGCACTTGAAGAACTCAATAGAGTAAGCAATGTATACAAGTTATTCAAGAATGTTGTTGTTGTGGAGTAGAACCGGCTTGTCAAATGCCTTGAAGAATCTAAGAGATGCATCTTAGAGTTGAAGAATCAACAAGAAGACAAAAAGGAGTGCAAGTGTAAAGATCTAGCATCTGAGCTAGAATAAAAGATAAAGAACATCAGAAGCTGCTTGAAGAAATGGAGATTCTCTGAAATGACCTTGAGAAATATCATGATGAGCTCAAGGTGAGAATCCAGTATGATGACAATAGTGATGCCTTGTACAAAATATTGAAAAATAAAAAGCACGCCACGGAAATTGAAGGACTAGGAAGTGGTGTCGATGAATTCTCCACTAGCAGGAATGTCCCCCACAATGACATTCTGTTTGTCTCCTCAAATTGAGGGAACAAGGGAAAACCCTTCAAAGTTAGAGATTCTCCCAAGAAGAAGGTTGATCTAACCTCAACTGGTGAATAATTGAAGACAAGGATGAATACCTATGCTGTAAGGATGAATAATGCAGACCCCAAAGGAAAAGGGAAGATGGGAGAAGACAACTTCACCAGAAGCAAGAACATGAGAAGACAACAAAGAAGACCTTCTACTGGTAGAGGACAAGGAAATGCTATCGCCCATAGGACGGAGCATGTGTGGGAAAAGAAGAGATCAACTAGAAGAGCTGCAAAGCATGGTCAATCTAGGATCCATCCCCGGAGAAGGAGATACTAGACTGGTAAGATATCCCCATGCATTGCAAAATATGTTTGTAAGTTATATACCTTACTTCTTCGGTTACTACTTTGCATGTAATATTTTTGTCCATAGGGAAAAAGAATGTAAAAAGAGATCTAGAAGGAACAGTCTAGGATCTCATAGAAATCATACATATGAGCAAAATGTATCAAGGAGTAGAAGCATGCATATCCCCTCTCCCGGTTATGTAAATAGTGTTTTTTATAACTATAATAGATCTAACCATAGAAGTTATGAAAGCAAGGAGAATAACTCACAACTCTATAGAAACCAGTGGAACAATCATGCTCAATATAGTGGCAGTTATAGAAGATATGAGCAGCAAAGGCCTACATGGAACCGAAGGAGAAATGTCCCTATAGGATTAAGAGGTCCACCACTTTCGGTTGCCGGTCACAACAACATGACCAAAATAAGATGGTCTAACTGGTATGTTAGAAGGTTCCCCAATCATGAGGCTCAGATGGATGTTGGGTGCTACTATAGCACTACTTCTGGTTATGTGGAAGAATCTGAAAATGCAAGGACCCATCAGCAGACGAAGGTAAGACCTACTCCCAAGACTAAAAATGAGAAGAAGAATGTGACCAAATAGGTATGGAGGGAGAAGCAAGAAGATGCAACTATGGACCGACACTGTGCATTCAATGCACAGGTGATATCTCCTATGGATTAAAGGAGATGCAGGACCTTAGGGGGACTAGTACACTAACCTTACCATTCACCCCCTCAGTGAAGAAGTATACTTGGAAGAACAAGCTACTATCGGCATGAAAGAAGGAAATGAGAAGATAAGTGTGTGTAGTGGCTACCTTGGTTACACACCTGCAGATGAAAAATGGCTCACTACTACATGTGTCAATGGATGAGAAACTAACAATTGGTATCAAATGCAATGTGACACAAAATGTCAGGAGGAGTTACAGGAAGGTGCTCTGGTAGTGATGATGGAGCGGTATAAGAAACTAGTATGCGCAGGATGTTACTGACATGAATGCTAATAGGTACTTGCAAGTTATGTAAGACCATGAGGTTTGAGATCATTTAATTAGCCCTGATAGCATGAAATGAGGAGTTTATGTCTCAGGTGGTGCTGATGAAGACCTAAATGACATATGTTGGCCTGATTGTTAATCATGAAGGATTGCATGTGTTGGGTAACCGGTTTGATTTATGGCATGGTGATGATATTATATGGCATTGTGTGCATCTAGGATCATGTCATAGGTTGTGGTAGATATAATAGAGCTGATAGATCATCAAAATGATCACTTATGCACAACTCAACTGGTATAAGGTGAAGATTGGAGCTCTTGTTTCAGACCTGACCAAAAATGTGGACTTGAGATGTATGAATTAGGGGGAGTTCAAGTGCTCATGATGCAAATCCTACATTCTTGAACTTATGGGGGTATTGGCTTCTTGAAACTATAAATAATGGAAATTGTTGTAGGAATACCCAAGAGAATTTCATGATTAAGGGTATCTTGGTATCAGACCAATTGGTAGCACTCATAGTACAATGACATTTGATTCTCAAGATCAATTGGTATCAAATGGGAGATGATGTAGTCTCACTAACATGTATGATGTACTCACTAACACATGTGATTTCAATTGGTTTCACTCTAGCATATGCATTATGGCTCTGGTTTGCATATACACTTGGTTGCTGAAAAATTGGTGTTAGTTGATGGTTGAGCCCTCCATCTCAAATGATGTGATTTGAGAGGATGAAAAGTATGAAGGTTATAGGAGTAGATGCATCTAGTAGAGAAAAAGGAGAGAAACCCTAATAGTGCCTTTTGCAATTGTTGTCAAAGGGGGAGAGAGATTCTATAGTATACTGGATACTACATGTGTGAGAATCCATGGATCACACAAAGGGGGAAATAGAATAAATAGTATGTCAGATACTACATGTGTTGACATCAATGCCAAAGGGGGAGATTGTTGGCATTGAGTTGTTGTTGATGTCAACCGGTATAGGATGACTATTAGTATAAGAGATGTATATGCAACACTATCATCGATCCATACTGGATGTGATGTCTTTGATGTCACCTAGTATTGCAGGTCACCGGTAAGGGAGAGAATGTCATTCAACAAAATGGCCATTGGAGTCACCAATACACTAGTTAGTGTTTGACTTGTGTTGGAGATATGGAAAGGAGACTAATATGATATGACAATCAGTAAATGATGACATCTGCAAGAGAGCATGATGTTGGTCAATTGATTGTGTTGGAGAGGGGGAATTTTATCTAAATCACATCAACATTGGAAGAGAAGTATGTGCAGGCCACCGGTATGCTGTGTGGATGAAGATTAACATGACTACCACTAGATGAAGAGAAAACTGATAGTAAGAGTGCCTAAACTAGATGACATGTGCATGTTTGAAGATATGCTTCTCAAACAGGGAAGCCATATTGATGTAATGTCAGATGTAGATGATAATGATCTAGTCCCACCAGTAAGTGGAACTTATCTCATATTATGAAAAGTGTGCGTCCTAGTTTTGTGAGATAAGATAGAAGAGTTAAGGACATGTGCTCGAAGTCTCACACGAGATCTACCGATGAATCATGAAGATTCCTCTAGTGCATGAAATCAAAGACATGCACTGGATCGACAGAGAAGGCATAATGAGGTACCTAAACTGTTGAAGTGTGATGGGTTTGTCACCTTGACAAACCGGCTAAGATATGGTCTGGGCTAATGATGAAGAAGACAAGGCTACAACAACTGCAGATAGAGAATACAACTGGTATGTAGATGCCTTAGAAGGAAATAGTTGAAGGTTGATGGCCTGGTGTAATCAAGGGTGCCTATCGGTAAGTATGAGAACCAGTGAGAGAGAAAAGAGGCTAAGTGATGGGCTCCTTTTTGATGAAGATGACCATGTGGTGGATTGATATGTTTGGCAACCGACAAAGGTGCTCCACCAAAAGAGATGCCAAGTACAAGGTGATCGCTGATCGGTTAGGGTATAACCTGTAGGGTTAGCGAGGTGATAGATGAACATGATAATGGAGTTGGTCGGTGATCCTATCCAGACTAACATAGAAGACCTAACAAAGATGGATTCTGACAAAGGGGCCACGTGGAGGTGAAGTGGCATGCATGCACTAGTAGACATGTTGAGTCAATAAAGTATCAGGTGGCGAGGAAGATGGTGACACATCAACATTTATGTCGACTACGTGATTCATTGGACGTGAAGCAAAGGTTTGTGACTCGAGGTCAGATGGACAACAAAGATCCTGGTTAGACTATTTGACCAAATTAAGGTAGTTAAAGAAAACCGTGAGACTATTCTTGGTGATCAACCAAGAGATTCATCGATAGGTTATATGCAGGTTGCTAAATGAGGAAGACGTGTTTTGAAAGGCATGCTAATGATGGGATTGATTGACAAATTATAGTTCATCAACCAAGGGGATTAGATCTTGAGAGATCTGATTGGATTTTACTCGGCTCGAGCTCGAAGAAGAAACCCTAACCGCCCAAATTTTGAATTGACTTTTGACAAGAAAACCAGTTTATAAATATGTAAGCCAAAATTAATGAGTCTTGTTGCTAGATGAGAGGGTATTGCTGCTGAAGAAGTGAAATCAATCAAGTGCTCACCAAGAAGAAGAAGAAGAGACTAATTGTGAGGAAGAATAGGGTTGAAGTGTTCAACTGACAACAAAGAGAGAATCGACAATCAGCCATTGAGTCTGACAAAGGAGAAAACTTACAGTGATAGAACCGACAAAGAAGAATAACATAAGACTACAGAGAAGGAAAACAAAGAACTGACAGAGGGTAGTACTGGTAGAGAGGAGTAGTGTAGTAGTGAAAACCGACAGAGAGAAGAATTGACAGAGAGTGAACTGACAAATAGAGAATCGACAAAGAAGAAGAGACTGAACTAGTGAAGGTGCAATAGAGAGCAAGGTTGCATCAGGTGATAAGATTGTAGCCATGAGAGGGTGAGCAGAGAATCGACATAGTATTTTAGAGAGGAGAACCGATAGACAGATTTGTAGAAGAGTTACAAAATTCATTAGTAACAAAACTATTACTATTGTAATTGAATATGTTCATTGAAGAACACTGAGTTAGAGCTCGATGCAGGGGTTGTAGCTCCTTGGGTTGGTGCCCTAAATCAAGGGTGGGCGCTCCTTGGGTTGGTTCCCTAAACATTGTAATAAGAGTTTCATTGTGAGGCTGGATTGAAGTAGTAGACTCCAACAACATTTCTAACCAAGGTTTTTCCCATCTTGGGTTTTCCTCGTATATGCTAGTGTTATGTGATGTCCCTTTCATGTATGATTTGTTTTGTGTTAGTATCCCCTCTAATCGGTAAGTTATCTTTCTCTTAGATTTGATAACCAGTATACATACATAGGATAGTTAAAGGGAAATTTTTTGGAAACCAATGATTCACCCCCCTCTTAGTGGCACATTGTGTCTAACAGCTAGTAGTTGGACAATCAAAGTAGGTGAATTACTCAAAGGAAATAAAAGAAGATAAGAGAAATAAAAGATAAGATGGTAGACAACAATGATGCTTGTTTGACTTGATAAGAACATTTGTCTTGGTGTGCAAGATTCTATCACTATTGTGACAAGAGATATCTTAGATGTAAATGGATTACTTTGGACCTCTAAATAAATGAATATATTAGAGATAGTGTGAGATTAACATTGTGTGATGGTAATATACATCTATGATTAATTTATAGCTTATTCATTAATTTTAAAAGTTTAATCTATAAAATCAAAAAACATAGCTACGAATAGAACTCTCCACACCTTAAATATAGACCACATAAAAGGTTCAATTATTAGATACATCTATCTATATGTAACTTATTATAAAGAGGACAATAAACAAGTTAAGGAAATGAATCGAGTGGTAGTGCTAAGGTTTTGGCTTTCTTTGGTGATTGTGTTGAAGAAGGAGATGATGACACAGATGACAAGGATGAAGATATTGCTTTTATTTGTTGGTTTTGTGATGGGTTCTCATTGGAGGGAGAGAATTGGTCAATATTTGGGCTATGTAGGGGATTTTTCACCCTTGCATTTCATTTTCCCTCCTCACCCGAATTTCTTTCTAGCTTCCATTGTGTACATTGGAATAGTATTTTTCCTCTACTTATTCCCTAGTTGAGTTAACTTATTTGTCAATTTATACTAATAGGAAATTTCATTCTAATTCATTCATTTTAAAAGTTTAATCAATAAAACTAAAAATGAAAACTATTAATAAACATAACTTCACCTTAAATATATGCCATATAGTAGGTCAAATTATTATATGCCTTTTCCTATATGTAAGAATCCTTATAAAGGGAGGGAGAGAATAATGATACATATTATGATCAATAACACCATAGCAACCATAACTTTAAGAAAAACTTATACAGAAAGGAATGAGGTGTTTCCATAGACATACTTTTTAGGCACTCCATGAGGTTAGTCATGACATCTATTAAATAACTAAATAAAGAAGGTATGTTGATAATGTTTACATCACCATACCATGCAAGATGACATCAATATATTACTCCATAATGCTCAATCTTTGGGTATTAATTATAGCCATTCATTTTTGAGTCTTAGAGCAATTTATAATTGTACTTATATTTGTATTCCCAATTGTTTTGATTATGTAAAAACAGGTTTTCGAAAGGAACCCATACCTTTTACATATCAGGAGAGCAAAAGAACTAGAAAGAACTATGCATGATCACTTCAAAAACAAAAACTGATCCCATCTGAACAAAAGGGATCTCAACACACATAACCTAAAGAACCAAAAAAAGACAGCGGAAGGAAACCAAAAAGACAACACAAAGACTGAGACCAAGACCGAGACTGAGACAGCTAGATATTTTTCATGATTTCTTCAGCATGGACCACCATTTGCTTCATGTTATCCACAAAGGTCTTTAAATCATCCATCTTATGACCTTTGATGTCGCCCTTATTCTTGGTATTGGTCCTAGTCCTCTTCTCGTGACCTTTTTTGTCCAGTTGATCCTTGTCACCTTCTTTCTCTTTGATGTTATCAAATTTGTTAATCAAAATGTTCATGTTGTCCACCAAGGCTTTGAGAATCTGAAAGTTCTATTCAGCTATCTTCTTTATAGTGAGTTCCATCCTGTTAATTCTGTTGCCCAGATTGTTCATAGCAATTTCCATCCCTTTCACCTCCTTATTTTCTTCCATCTCCTTAACCTTATTTTTAGATGCAATAATTTTACTCACCATGCTTTCAATGACTTCGGCATTATTAATTGCCACCGCCAACTCTTTGACATTATTTGTATTCCCAATTGTTAGAGAAACACAACTGTACACATTATTTATGTAGTTTGGATTATTTTGGATTTTCAACTCTACAATTAAAAATTTAATTTAAAAATATTATTATATTCCTAATAAAATTTTGGTTTAGAAAAAATAAATCAGATATTAAATAGTAAAAATAAACATAATAATTTTACCCCTCTTTAATTAAGGCATACATAATAATATTCCTTCAAAAGAATAAAATATGAAATAATAAAACAAACATAATAATTTCACTCCTCCATTTTCCATATTATTGAACTCTCTTGATGAATGACAAGGCTTTTAAGTATATATTTATTTTCTCTAAAACTTCAATCTCATAGGTCTATGTTTTTCCCTATGCAAACCATCAACAAATTACTTCTCTGTATATAGTAGGTCTAAAGAATCTTTCTCTATATACTTACTTGGTACTTGGACTAGTATGTATAATTTTTGGGCATTAATGTCATTTTGAGAAGTAGTATAAAGTTTCAAAATAGTCTAAGATCATTGCAATTGTAAATTGGAGAATTGGGGGCTTAGCAAACCCACCTCGTGGAAGGGAGGATTCACTAAGCTCAATTTTGCTTAATGGAGACTTTACATTCAAAAGAGGGGGGTGAATCTACTAGATCCAATCCTAAATGATATGAGGACTGAATACTAAGTAGATTGGAATGTAATTGGCCCTCTTTTGTAAGTTGATTAATTTAATTAAGACTAAGTGTTGGAAATGAAGACAAAGTATGAGAAAACAACGAGCTATAGATTCGAGATTCAGTCTTGCACCTGGATTTGAGAAGTTTTAAATGTTTTGGAGCTTCTCTATGAAATATACCAAAAGTTGTAGGGACTGTGGGTTCGGACTAGGTCGCCCTCCATTCAGTCCAGTGAACTTTCCATGCGTCGAAAAGGGTTTTTGTCTATGCAAATAAAGATCAATTCCAAAAGTACAGTTGCGCACCTGCTTTCTGCAAACAAAAGGAAAGGGAAATGTGTTGGGGATAGGGGTTTGCCTTGAAGTAAAACCCCAGTTTTGGAATTAACCAAGTGATTAAAATAATGTAATTGAAATGACTGGAAGTAAAAATCCTCCTCTTTGAGGGGATGTTGAATTGCATGAAAATGAAATGCTTATACCTCCTTGTGAAGTTTTTCTTGCCTCCACATGGAAAATGACTCCAAAATGACTTCTAACCACTTACAAACATAAAAAATGGTATTAAAGATTATTACACACAAAATGAATCAACTAGACCAAAATATGAACATTTAGCAACTTTACCCATGAACACCTTGGTGCCTTGCGCCAAGAATGCCCAAATGATTATTGTTCCAAGTTCACATTCACTTGTGGCACCGAAGAAGGTATTGCCACACATTGTTTAGCATGATGTCTTTGTTGTGCTCAAATCATTTGCACATTTGAAGGTACCTATTGTAATACTTGATTTTATAATTACACATTATTGTTTGGTCATTGTGTAGCCCTGATAAATGGTCCTATTGAGAAATTTTGGGTTGTTTGTGCATAATCTGTCATGTATGCCAAACTTGATTGTACATGAGTATCCTACTATGTCATTGGATGTATGAATATAGTGAATATGTGGCATCGCCATAGTGAAATGTTCTCGCATCTCTGATTTTGAATCAACTTAAGGAACCTTAGATGTCTTTTGTTGTGCTACATTTGTCAATGTTTTTGGTATCACCATTTGGTCTTACGCAAATGGCATTGTATTAAACAATGGATTATTGACCACTTCAAACAATGCCTTTGGAGGAATTTTCACACTTAAATTCTTAGATGCATGTGTCTCAAGTAGTGTAGTTGGAGCCTCTTGTTGCAAACTAACTTCATTTTGACGAGGCTCAATATTAATGAGATTGTTTGTCTCATGTTGAACTTGAACATTACTTTGAGCATTTGACGTCACAAAATTCCATTGAATCATACTTAAATATTTAATGGGAAACATTTGAAACATCTTGCTCATGAATTTATCCATTTTTTTGGTTATTTTGGGATTGTTGATAACCATATCAAAATCTGTGTGTGTTTGGATCAAAAGATGAATCTAGTTGATCATTTGGGTCAATTTCTTGTTGAAGGTCCTCAATTGATCCAAAGCCTTGTAAAATATTTTATCCTCGACATGATGTTGGTGGTCATTGGTTCAATTGATTATTGTGAAATGGTGCAATCCTTGAGGGTGTTGGTGGTACACTTCCACACCCTGGTTTCATTGGCACAAATATGGGTTTATAGTATGGCGACGATCATAGTTGTACCATCTCATATTGTGGTATTGTGTTGCTTGGAGGACCCACATTAAAATCAGGTGGTTGGGTCTGATATTGTTGAATTTTTGTGTTTGTTATATCATCCATTGGAAAAGACATAGCTTGATATGTAGGCTCTTGTGATTTTTTGGACTTGGACCTTGTTTCAACAAATATGTCACTATGCAATGTTTTTTGGGATTTTTGGATTCAAGAATGCAATGAAATGCAACTAAAAGGATTGCAAATGCAACTTATGTTTTTTTGTTGTATTTGAACTTTTTAGAATGATTATGAAATGAAACTTAAGTTCAAACTTAGGGAGAGAAAATGCAATCTATATTTTTGTTATTTTTGAAGATTTGGAAAACTCTTCAAATGCAATTCTAAAGAGATACCCTAGGAAATTGAAATGGAATGAAGACCTTAAAAAGACAAACAATAAAGGACAAATTGAAAAAGTCTCACCTATGGCTTGGAGGCTAAGCTAGGTTTGACAAAAAAGTGTTGTTGACAAAAGGACAAGGGTTGGATTAAGGTCAAGACCCCCTTAACAATAAATTTGGATATGATCTAAAGATTTAGATTTTTTAAGTTTGGTAAAGCTAATTTGAGATTAAAATGCAAATTGGCAATGATAATGACAAGAACGTAGGATATGATATGGATATGAAAGGATAACTCAACCCAAGACAAAACTAAGGTTCAGGACAAAGCTAATGCAATAAGGTTATGAGAAGACTAATGATTTGGAATATGAAAATGCACCCTAATCCAAGACCTAAGTTTGAGAAAATTACCTATCAATATAAAGAAAATGAATGATTAAAACCTAGTAAAATGACTTAACCTAGATGCCAAAGGGAATAATGATAATGCAAATGAAATATTATGAAGGCAATGGATAGGTCTTAAGACCTAAGTTTGGACCATGAGAAAACCTATCCTATAATGACATGGATTTTGAAACCAAGGATTCCAATTGTTTGATAAGCCATTCTATTGAAATATCTTCAACTTTGGGTGATAACTCTGATTAATTTTGAGACAAATTTTGACCCTTGAAGTTTTTTGGTTGCAATTTTGTGACCAAGCTTGTTATGTCTTTCTTTAATTTGATATTTTCCTTGAAATGATGTTTTTAATTTTGTTAAAAAACTCAAAAGACATAATGGCTATTTGACTTGTTGCATGAAATGAATGCACATCCAGTTACAATCCTAAGGTTTGGCAGGGACAATAGTTTTTGGATTTCCACTGCAGATAAATTTGAGTTGTACTTATTCAAAATGGATAGCCTAGAAGTTTGGTGATCTTGGCTCCCCCACCATGACACTCACTTCTTGGGTACACCAATCTTTGAATTCCCAAAGATTCGAAGATCTAGGGGAATTTGCTATCTCAATTATGAATTTCAAGATTGTGGGATGGCTTCAAAGGTCCAACCTCTTGCACAAACAAATAGAGTGATTTTGGAAACTAAAATAATTTGGCTCCTAGTAAGGGCATTCATTCAGGTGGCCATATGTGTGGAATTTTGCTCAATTAAGAGGCCTCCTAGTCCTTGAAGGTTTTTACTTAGCACACGAATATTGTAGTGCCCCTCCTTGATCCATCTTTTATTTTTGGGTTTAGATAGATTATATTGCTATAGCATAGACTAACTTGAGATGATTTTGATAGATGTTATGGATTTATTTATGCTTATGATGCTTCATTGTTGATGACAGACATGTTATATTTGCACTTGATATTATAATTTCATGAGGATGATGATGATATTCATAGACTGTTATGATGACGGACTCTTATTTGATGATCTTTATGTGCTCATTTCATATGCATGGATTATATTTATGGTGATTTGATGGTATCTTATGGTGTACTAGCCCTATTGTATGATTATTTCTATGCAATGTTTGATGTTATTGTGTGTGACTATCTTCATGAGTAGAGACAATGTCATATCACTCATTGTGAGCATGATATGTCATCACGATTTTGTATCACTTGTCTGTAACTTATTATGATGTATATGTATCATATATATTGTTTTTAGTGTTTGATGTAGGTTTCCAGGTACTAGACATTGACTTCACCTGGCTTCACAGGTCTTAGCATGTCTTTATCCCAATGGAAAATTGTTAGAGATGACATAGTTTCCCTCACACACTCTAGGTCTAGGTTGTGTAACTTGTCGATTACTCCACGACGTAAGTTCAGGTTAGAGTCTATGGTTGTTATTTCGAAATGTGAGATTTTTTTATTATGAAATATTTATTTTTGATGGTTATTTAATTTAATTAATTATTGGGTTTAATGATTAATTGAGATTTAATTATCTAAGATTTATTTATTGATTTATGATTTATGATTTATTAATTATTTGTTTGTTTATTTGATTATTGTTAATTTATTGGATTTATTGTTTATTTATTTAATTGATGTTTATTTGCTTTTATTTATTGAATTGGTATTTAATGGGATTTATATTTATTTTATTTTTATTTGTTGGCTTTTATTAATTATAGTTATTTATAATTATTTATTGTAATGCCTCGCCAAGAAACCCCTAAGGGTTTAAGTTAAAAACACTCAATTAGAGTGTAAATTTTTTTTTTTAAAATAATAATTAAGAGCGTTAATGAAAAGTTACAATATTAAGATAGATTGAAATTATCTCAAAGTTATCTCTAACTAGATAACACAGCGGAAGGCTAAAACGATCCTAAGGAGTTTCCTAACGCGATTACATAACCTTACACCTAACTCAACTTGCGTCATTAGATCCATTAAACTGGATATCATAATTACGAGATAATGCATAGATCTTGATTATATATGTGTTCTATGGTTGGACATCTTATAATTTTAGGAAGCGTTCATTTACTTTGGGTGGTTGGGAGGCCATTGAGAGGTTATTTAATTAATGCACTTAATTTCATAATTTCATTTAGAGGCCCCCCCCCAAAAAGGTTCAAGCGTTTAATATAATGAAGTTCTTTCATTGGGTTTAAGGTAATCCATTCACAATCGATATCATCCTTTAATATTAAAAGTATGGTTAATCAGATGAGATTCATTCATTAAGGATTAACTACAATTAATAGAGTGAGGCCCTTTCATTTGATTTCATGCATAGCCAACTAATGAGTTGCAGTTCTTATATGAAAGATAAAATGTGAGTAGCCATAGAATTCATTGAAGTTTTGATAATGCAAATAATTGGACTAATTTCATTAAAGTGGGTGTGTATTAGGTCACACGAGAGCATCCTTTAAATTAAAATATCATTAGCTAGATGAAATTTATCATTTCAAGATTTGAATAATAATATCATAGTGACATTCTTCTATTGGGATTAAAATACAAATTTCTTATTGCATATCACTCTTTTTTTTTGTTAAATGAAGTTAATATGAGAGATACTTTTACGAAGATTTAATGTATAAACAACAAATCAATTATTTCCCATGTTAGTTCAATTTTAGCAATCATAAGGGAATTCTTTTTTTTTTTATAAGGGTTATAACATGGATATCTAGTTAAGTCCACACAATTATCAAATTAATCTGGTGAGGATTATTGGTATATTTACAACATAAATAACTAAATATATTCATCCAATATAGTGGAATATAATTAACATGGCGTTGCTCATTTAAGAAGATAAAAGTAATTACCTATATGTTGATCATCCTTTAGATTCCAACTTAGAAAATTATAACATTAATTCTATCTTTATTTCCCATACTCATTTGTTCAATTTGCATGCTTAATAACAAGCTAATCCAATGATGTAACCTAGCAAGATTCTTTCCACTATTACTACGTTTGATTAACCTTATCAAAATACTTTTTCCACAACTTTAATTACAATGTTTTAAATACTTTGCCATCATCAAAATTTACAATGTTTTATGAACCTAAATAACTACATTTATCCAGATGAATAATGTTATGCACTTACATTTGAATTCATTAAATTTCCACCATACACTTGTGCAAGAATACAACCATCCATGATAATTTAAAGCATAAAACAAAGTAAGCTAAAAAACATCGCATAACACAGATATGATCTCGGAGTTCACCCCTAAAGGGCTACATCTCCGGGTCTGCTCAACTGCAAGACCCCTCTGGCATTTAATATAGTTAAGGTTACATATTTACATGTCTTTTACAATCTTGCCTTTTAGGCGATCACAACCATACTACAAATGACCATTTCGGTCAGTAAATACATCTCTACAAGTTTTCCAACTAAGTTCACATAAATGTAAGCATTTCTCATCTGGGTATTTTACTTAATCCTTAGATAAACATCACTGACATGTTGTCTAGAACTATACACTAGTACCCCTCTCTTGCAACACAACCATACCCTATTCAAAAGAAAATATACTTGATGGAAGACTTTGAAATTAAAGAAAACGCTCCCCATTGATTTATAAATTTCTTGCGTATATATATGAAGCATGTACACGTGAATCCTCAAGTTATATTTAACCAATTAGAAATAACGCCCACATTTATCCATAATTACTAATTAATATTGCTATATATACATATATATAAATTCAGAATGTACGAAAAATCAATATATGATTAATAACATATATTTCTACATGAGTTATCTAAATATCAATAATATAACCCCAAATATTATTTAATACACAAATTAAATAATATTAAATGAATAAAGAAAGAATAACTAAATTTAAATAATTAAATAAACTCCATTTAATATTGTTATTTATTTTATTTTTTATTTATTTACTTACTATTATTTCGGCAGAACCATAAATAAAATAAATATTAAAAATAAATAAATAAATAAAAAAAGAACAAGTTTTGGGGTTCCCACGTGGACCCCACGTGGCCCCCCCCTTTGGTAGCCCACGCTACCATTGGTAGCGTTGCTACCAAATGGTAGTTGGCCGCTACCCTTGGTAGCGCTGCTACCATTTGGTAGCAGTTCTACCAGTGGTAGCGCTGCTACCAACTGGTAGCAGTTGCTACCCGTGGCAGCCATGTTTCCTCCCAGCGATGGGGGGTATAAAATTTATTTATTTTTATATATATTTTTTTTCATTTTATTTTATTTTATTTTTAAAAGAAATCTCTGGTAAAATAACAATACCAGACCCAGACCAAAACTGCCAGAATGCAGTCAACAATTTACTAAATGAATATATATATATATTTTTTAAAAAAAACAATATATGTAAGTATTACAAAAAGGATGAATGACTCATCAAACACATAGTTTGAAAACACGAATTTACAATATTTTCCAGCAAACCCCATTTTGAAAAACAATCACAGTCATAGCCATTTTTTTTTCTCTTTTTTTTTGAATGACAAGGGTTTCAAAATAATAGAAGAAATTGTTGAATAACCCTCTCATTAAGCAAATCTTTGGCACAAGGAAGATCTCTTCTCACACAAAGATCCATCGAAACAAATTTTTAACAATTTTTTTTCTACAAGAAACTTCTCATGGCAAACAATGGAAAATCTGAAAACAAAAATTGCAAGAACAACATACAAGCCTCTTTTCTTTCTTTTTTTTTTGTTAAAAAAACAACTTGAACAAATTGATAAAAGAGATTCCTACCTCAACAAGCTTTCCTGGAAAGATTTTGATGATGAGCCCCCAAATCTCCTGCTCTAAAACTCCATCCTTGTCCAACATTCCTAATCTCTCTTCCAAAAAAAACCATGTTTTTCCAAAAAAAATGACCAAAAGCCAAGAACCCCCAAAAACATTTCCCAACTAGTTTAAAATGAGAAACCCTATTTTGCCCTAATTTTCAATTTCGAAATTAGGCATTTATTTTTTTTTTGAAAATAAAAGAAACATGAGAATGGAAATCATTATTTTCCATTACTCAATAAATCTAACTTGTTTTATTCTCATTAAAATTAACACGCTTCTGTTTCTTATTTAATCTCTAATTTTAATCTCTCAATATCAATTTAGGCCTACATTTATATTTCGGAACTATTGACCGGGTAAGGTGTTTTGATTAATTTAATTTTCTAAAAATCAATCTTTTTCTACTATATCAACTATACAAGTAAAAAGGAAATAATTTCTTTTTAAGTAATAAAATTTACCCTTTCTCTTCCAACATGCGAAAATGATTAATTTATTTCTATTTCTCAATTGACTTTTAAATTTTTTCCTTTCTAAAATGCATAACTCAATAAATTTGTTATTTTAAAATTAGCTATTAAATTAATTCGCTATAACGTAGTAAAGCGACATTTTTAAATAAATGACTAATCTAATGCAAGAGTCTTATTTATTCTAATTTCTCAACTTCAAATGCATAAATGTTACAAATGCGTAAATGAGCACACTAACCCAAGTTAAATACCTTAAGCTTGCTACAATAATAATTAAAGCAATCCCTTTAAATTAACGATTACTCGTATAGAAGAAACTACCTATTTAAATTTCTATATCACTAATGTGTACGTTTACTCATTAAATTGAATCTAATACTTAGGATAACAAACTCCACTTACCTCGCGCAAGGCACGCACATCGAGGAAGTCCTCCAAATCTCTCGACACGCATCCCAATGAAAAGCAAGCCCCACGAATCCACACACGATGCTCACCTAACCATGGCTAAGGCAAGACGAGAGTTATATGACCACCAAATCCGAATTCTAAAGATGAAGGAGGCATACTCAACCTTGCAAATCCCAAAGGAGATGAACCTTGCCCTAAGCTGTGTTGTACCTGCAATCTGCTGCACCCATGAATTCATACAAGCATGCATATACATATACATATTCAATGAAGGCGTTAGCTCAAGATTTATCACAAGGGTTAGGAACAATTACATTTACACGAGAATCGATGCAAAAGCACAATAATAAGTATGCATAGTTATTTATATTATCTAAACTACACATTGCATCATGGTTAACCTACCATTCAAGGATGCCACATAGGAAGTCAATCAAGGTCAAACGAGTTTTTACAAGTCCGACTAGGGTATGGGCATTACATTTATTATGGGAAAATAGTGAACTATTATTTGTGGATTATTATTTATTGGTTGGATAAATGATATTATCCTTGTTTATTGTGTTTATTGGGATTATGATTTTTATGTTCTATTTGATTTAATATATTATACCTATCCACCTATTTTACTGGTTAAATGTAAATGGTAGATAAATAATATATGGTTTATGAAATATTTCGATTTGTTGGCTTGTATTAAAGTTTTGAGCTTTCTTTTTGTATTAATTCAGCTTACTGTGCATTCACGGGGGTGGGAAAATTTTTGGAAGCTTTGAAGATTTTGGTTTGAGGAGAGCTTTGCACTGGATTTGGATTCATTTGCTGAAGAAATTTCACTGGATTTTGGATTGCATCTTCTAATTTCTTCATTTTCCAGGTTGGCTTCATTTTCTAGCACTCAACATTTGATTTGGAAAAGATTGTATGTTGTATTTTGAAAACATTGTTTGGGGAATTTGGAATTATTGTTTGCCAGAAGTTATTGCTATTTGATAAGGGATTGATAAGGGAAAATGCATTCCAAATATTTTGATTTTCTGAAAATGGATTGCCCGAAGCTTATCATTGTATTCTCCATGTATGAAGGTAATTTTTTTAGCCATTGTATTTGATTGATTTTGGTTTGAAATCAGATTGGGTTATGCCTTGGTTGATTGCTTGAATCTTCCTTCGTTCTAAGCTTGTTTTGGTGTTTAAGTCTTTATATGGTTGTTGAGAGTTCTTTGTGACTCTCTGAGACTACACATTTGGATGTGCAAACTCTTCCAAGAATATGAAAAGGCTCCAATTGAACATTTCAAGCCTTTCTTAGGTCTCCTAAGGTGGATTGCAACTTTTCTTCATTTCTCCCTTATTGTTTTGGCCTTCTATGTGTAAGATTTGGCACTATGGGAGATGATTTCCTTCATGAAAATTTCAAAAATGATTATTTTTATGATGTTTTTATTGTCCTTGATGGTAATTGGATTCTATAGACCCTATGGTTGCAATATGAGAATCATTTTTACCCCGTAGTCTACCTATGTCGATTGCTAATCCCTATATCCTTGTTTGGTGTGTTTTTCTGCACTTTCTCTAAAAATGCTACAAGATCAACCATGGGAACTAAGGGACATACTAGGGGTGTGATGATTTACCCCAAGGTCACTATGGTATGTACCCTGGGCCCTGAGAGACATGCCAAGCGTGCAGAAGCCCTAAAACTGCATTTTCAAGCTTTTTTCTCAAAAAATGCTATCTAGGAGACCATAAATGCTATAGGATGGCCCAAAAACATTATAAGAAGTACTAGGGGTACTACCATACCTAAAAGGGGTGATAAATTGGGAACCAAGGGTGTTGGACTATTTCAGGGGCCCTAAAAAGTCAGTTTTTAGCCTATTTTGGTGTCTTTTTGGATTGCGAGAACTCTCTAGAGGCATGTGCAGTAAGTGTTGGCATTCTTAGTATTGAATTTAATTTATTTTTATCCTCCATGATGTTTCTTGTTTTCCAATAATAAAAATCATGACTTACCATTGAGGTGTTCATATGCGATGTGTGGCTTCGACGAGAGGGAGAGACCCTCATTGTTGAGAGATTGATTGTATGACTCTAGTAAGATATCAAATTCCTTATTATAGAGGAATTGACATGGTTTTGATCTCTTTAATGGATTTCATTCATGATTTACCCTTCCTTTGTTTTGATTTGGTGAAGGCTTCCTTCTATGGGTTTGTCCATGTGCTCTTTTATGATTAAGTTTGCAGTAGATTTGTTATGGTTTTTAGATTCTTTGCATGATGAGTTTCATGTTTCTTTTGAGATTTTCATATGATTGTGAGTTTTTACTAAGGTCTAGAAGCATGCAAGGGGAGTGAGATTCCAAACGAGTGACTAGGATCTTGAGGATTAGACACCTAGGTCATCTGGGGGTCTAGACTACCAAGATACCTCATGGGAGTTTTCTTTGTAATCAAGTGCTAACATAATTAAATCTATGAGGGTTGGGTAGTGATAGGTTCTCACATTAAAAATAATAAATTGGTTTTGTGGGCTCAACTCACATCCCTGTTGGTTAGATGGATCCAGGAATGGTTGGGACAACCTTGGTGACCCGGGTAAACCGAACTCCCCAGATATCCTCATAGGTTGAGATGGCTCTACATAAGTATCACAGATGTCAGGAATAGTTTCCTAGGTTCCCATGATGAATTCATGAGATGACACTCCTATCCCCTACATGTAGGTCCTAGCTCCTTATTCTTTTCTTTTTGTTGTACCTCTGGAGTTCTCTTTTCTTTATGTTATGGTCATTTGATTCATTGTTGCATTCATGTTGGTGTTATGTGATGTTATGTCGAGTCCTTTGGTTGCTAGGTGTCATCCTAGGTCTAGAGTGTGAGTTGGAACCTCATGTCATCTCCTAGCACGGGGGGTGGTTACTATTCTGTTCCACATGGTCAAGTGGTTTGATGCCTTCTTCCATCGGGATATTCCTCTTCATAGATGCTAACGTGCATGGATTGGATTCTTGGATTCTTCATGTGATTATTCTTCAAAGTTGATTCCTATGTACATAAGAAAGAATAAATTGAATCATAATGATTTGTATATGTAAAGAGAATTATGCATCTTGTATCAAGATGGAATTATGCAATGTTAATCTATGGAATGTATGGTAGAAAGGTTAGAATAGTTGCATTGATTCCTATTGAGTAAATAGGTGCTAATTAGATGAAATGGTTTAATGGATTTAAGATGTTTTAATAGGGAATGCTATGTGTTAATGTTATGCTAGTTACATGGAAGGAAAATCATTAATTGAATAATAGAATATGATATTTTAGGTGGATAAGTGTTGTGTTAGATGATTTCAAGTAGTGACATTAAGATACCCTAGGGAATGGATGTGTTTGCAAGAGTATGACTAATATATGTAGTTAAAATGTTTTTATTTTGCTTGTGTAAAGTAGCTTATTGGTTATGTACATGATGGATTATGTGAATATGCAAATAGTTATTGTAGCATTGATGTAAGTTGATGAAACATAGAGTAATGATTGTTTTTTTTAAAAAGTATCTTCATATTTGTTAGTAGATTTTAGGTTATTTATCTAGGGTATTTTGGCGAGTATTATCAATATTGAGGGAGACCTACGTCGACATGACACATCCACACTTGTTGCTTGTGACTTTTGTCACAAACACATTTTTTTATGGTGTCTCGAAAGAAGCTCAACTTGTTACCACTTGGGTCATTCCCTCACACCCGACCTTAAGGGCTTCTTAAGAGGTAGGCCCTCTAATAAAAAAAACTAGAGCATCGCTAACACTTTTCTCGTGCACCCAAGACCATGAAGGCCAAGGGGAGAGGATAGTGTGTGTTAATTATGGATCTGCTCACATGCACAAGTGTGTCAAACAAAGTAAACACATGTTCATTTTAAAGCCCAAATTGAAATGTTATTTAACTACTAAATGAAGACACTCAGTTTCAAGGTTTTATCTTTGACAACATCTGTTGAACACAATGTACCACTGAGAGGGGGGTGAATCAGTGGTATTTAAATTCTTTTCTTTTTAAACAACCTTGGTATACTGGTCATCACCCTAATCACTAAACGATCAAACCGGTTAGACAAATATGGATATCAAAAGAGGCAAACACACAAATGCAACCCACAACACCGGATGTATGAGGAAAACCAAATATGGAAAAAATCTCAGTTAGAAATGCTGCTGGAGTCTACTGCTACAATCCAGCCTCATAATGAAATAATGGATTACAATGATTTAAGGCACCAACCCAAGGAGCACAACCCCTGCACCAAGATCTAACTCGGTGATGTATAATAAATTATAATTTTGATACAATTATAGCACCTAGTTGCAAATGCGTTTTGCAACACCTGATCAATAGATTACTATTGGTTAACAAACTTCTCTTCTTTACTGGTTCTCACACTATCAATTATTAGATTACTCTCTTTGATCACTAACCAGTTACTCTTAGCCTCTCTTCTTTCTCTCTCATCCTCACACCACACTATGTCACACTCAGATGCCTTCTTGATCAATCACACCTCACCAGTTAGCTTAACAGTTAGACTTACAATAGTTCATCGGTTACTCTATCTCTGCCAGTTAGACCCTCTCACCAGTTCTCTTTCTAACTCACTCTACAAATTTCTTAGAATAAACTCTAAGAAAGATGATCTTTCTCCTTGCTCAAGATCTATTCTCTCTCACTTTTAGCATTAAGCATCAACTAATTTCAGTCTCAAGCACACATATTTATCTTCTAGGGTTCCCGCCAAAACAATATTTAAACAGTGTTGTGTTAGGTTTTGCCTTCACCAACTCAATCCATATTGGATTTGATCCAATCTACTTTTCCAGAGAGATGATCTGCATGTCATCGATCAACACCGCCAACACCTCGCATTCCAATGTGTGTTTTCTATATCTAGAGGTCTACACCATGTTTTTTTGCATTTCTCTGTCACACACCATTAATGGCTTGGTTGTTTCCTTCAGCGAATGGGTACGAAGATCAAATTTTCTTAGAGGATAGGTTCAATCACTTGCTAGGTTGTCTTCCTCGAGCTGTAATCTTCTACCATCCTCCCATGACTTGTGGGCTTCATAAAAGCCGACCTGCTTGTTGACTGTTACATCGATGCACACTTCACCGACCTATGCATGTGTGAGGATTAATGATAGTCCCAAAGATACTGAGAGGGGGGGGGGTGAATTAGTATCTAACTGGTTAGTAGAATATTTAAACTTATTAAGAACTTTACATCCCAAAACAATGTACCGGTAAATAAGAATTAATGCAACAAATAAGAATAAAAAAGACAACATAGAGAGAACACCATAACACAAGATATTTAATGAGGAAACCTAGTGTGGGAAAAAACTCAGTGGGTTTTGTGACCCACAATATTCACTCACTAGCCAATGAATAAATATTACTTACAATGAGGGGCCTGCACATGCAGGGAGGCCAACTTCCTAGAGCTCACTACTCAATAAGAGTCAGATTGACTACAAAAGCGGATTATGAAATCCAGTACAATGTACTACTTCAAATCAACATCAACTATGCTAGGTTCAGTACCGGTTTAAGCTCATTCTATAACCAAAACCTTATACAAAATTTATCTTGTTCGCATATAACATCCTTCCTTTTCCTTATTTTCTTACTCTCTCATTCATTCAACCATAATGATTTACAAGATCTCATACATATATGAATCTATTAAAATGTACCATGTCGGCTTTACAAAAGATAATTACATTAAAATACAATAAACAAAAGTTTATTCCCTATCGGCTGGGGTGTCGGTATGCATTGTTGCCACTGCTAGTGAAGTGCCTCCGGTGTATGTAGATGTCTATTGCTGGTGTCGGTAACTGTCAGTGGCTTACCAGATGAATGCCAGTTGGTTGCCAGATGGTTGCCATCAATGACAACATTAACTATTCTCATAAGAGTGTAGAATGCCAACAATCTCCCCCTCTGGCATTGATGGCAACACTCATGAGAAAAATCCAAAAATTGTTCCAAAAATGAAGTCCAAAAAGATACCAAAAAGATGTGCTCCCCTTGAGAAAATGATCTCCTCTAAATAATCATTTTTCTCTCCACTACTCCCCCTTTGACATCAATGACAAAGGTTGTCAAAAATAGTCAAATGAGTGCAAAAATGTCACCTCAAAGTTTGTAACCGGTTGGTTACAATCTGAAATATATCTACCAAAACCAAATTTAGACTCTGCATGAATCTATTGTTGTCATTCAAGGTTGCCTCAGTCTGTTGGATTGTGTCGGTGATATAGTGCATGTGTTCTTCTGGTGATTGCTCTCCTTGAAGTAATGCCTTAGATATTTCATTTCTCAGAGAGATGAGATTGTCCAACTTAGGACCAAGTTTGTATTTAAGTTCTCTGGCATTAGACTTAATCATTGCCTTCTCTTTCTCAAATTTCTCCAATTTCTCCTCAAAACCTACTATTTCCTGCTCAATAACTGATATAGGTTCGGATGAACCAATTATGTTATCAGCTATGTCATCTATTTCTTTCTATACTTTGCTGATCTCCTTTTCTATGTCCTCTATCAAAAGATGTGGTTTGCATGTTTCCTTGTATTCCAAAATTGTAGAGTTTAGTGTCGGTAATAGTGTATTCATGTGTTCTGTGCACTTCTTTATTGTGTCTTCAAAGAATTTATCCTTCTCCTTTTCAACTTTCTCTTTGAAGGTGTCCTCATTCACCTTGTCAATGGTTATTACATTATCAATAATAAATTATGATAGTGTGTCCAATTTTCCTATAGAATCCTATATGTGATCAATGTTACAATTTGGTGCAAATCAACTTCAGTACTAGTAAAGTGTCATCAATTTCTTTGGAGGCCAATGCATTACAGTCTATTATCTTTTTGATTGAATCCAAAAGTACTTCAATAACATTTGTATGTATGAATTCACTTGATGAAGTTTCGGATATCTGACCAATTACTTTTTATTACCTTCGTGCTTCCAACATTTGTGACCATTTTTCTTGTGTTTACCTTTGGTGGATCAATCTGTGTTTGCATCTCAACTAGTAAGGGTTTCTTAGACTGCTTTGATGTCACAGTGATTGTCGGTTTCTCTGCCATGGTATGTACCTTTGTCTCAGTAGGTTTTTTTGTATGTTCAATTGGCAGTATCTCTATCTCAAGTGGCCCTGTGCCAGCATCTATACCTTCAGTATTCTTCCTAGTATCTAATGGTTGCTCTATTTGTAATGATTTCTTTGTTTGTAGTGATTGCTTTGTTTGGGTTGGGATATCAACCTCAACAGTCTCTACCAGTTTCTCTGCCATGTTGCCATAGTCAACATTGTCATCCTTAACCTTTGCACTGTCCTTATCCACAACAATATTCACTTCCTGAGTATCCACATTCATGGTAAAAAGTATTTCAGATTCAAGATTAGTGTCATCATGTGTGACACCTTCAGTGTCAGTAACCGGTGGATCATTAGTATGTACCTGTATAGTATCCAAAGGTGGCGGTAAATTGTCAGTGAGCTTGATGTTTGAAATACTACCAATTTTACCTTTCCCCTTATCCTTATCCTTTTGATACACTTTGAATGTTTTCTTTGGTTGGTTCATTTCCTCTTGTTTTTCTTTTTCCACAAAAAATATATCCCATTTATCAGTAGTCTCCTCTGCAATCTCATTTACTCTACCTGCCATCTAACTTACTTGCTAGTGACCATTGGAAAAAAATGGATCTATTAGCCTCACAAATCAAATCATCAATTTCCTCTTATGAGTTTACCGGATGCACAACTAGAAGTTTTTCAACTTTTAGTTTCTTATCCAATTCCATCACTGCAATCCTTGTTGCATCTAATCTTCTATACAGTTCATTTGGTAAATCATCCATAACTTCAATTAAGACTTTCTTATATATGTCCAAGTGTAAGATAATACTGTTCTCAATGCTTTCCTTGTCAGAATCATTAAATTAATTGTACAATTTACTCACATTAGCCAAATTTCATTAGTTATTTCATTCAACAAATCATCTAATGAAGGTGTGACCAATTTCTATTTCTTCTTAGGAGTTAGTTTCTTGGTCGGTTACCTTACTGCCTATTGTTTCTTCCTCAAGGTCCTTGTTCTCTTGGTGAAGGAGAGGGTACCGATGAAGGTTTTCTCTTCCTCCTTTCTACTCTTTTAAACTCTGCTGCCTTGTCATTGTTGATTCCAGAAGATGTGCCAACAGGTGAAATGTGTGCCTCCGGTTGCAGTCCTTCAAGCTCACTAGCAGTTATCCCAGTAAAGTTCATAACATTTTCTTTGATTTCCTTTACTTTCTTCGAAGCATCCCTAATGTACTTTTCTCTTTTCTTTCTTTGCTTCATTGTTTGTAAACCACTCTCAATAGTTTCAACACTGCCAAAAACGTTTTTTGTTGGTTCTCTTGGTGCATCTAACAAAGCTTTTGCATAAGTCTTAATAATGTTGAGATCTACCTCATAACCCATTTTAGTTACCCAAATAGTTTGAGGAAGTACAACTTCCATCCATGTCTCATACTTCTTGATGACAAAATAGATTTCTTTGTCATATTTGTCCACTACACTTTGCGGTAGTCTTTCTCTAGTTTTCATTTTAGTTTGAAAAGCTTTAAAGTATTCAGTTATGTTGTTTTCTTTTGCAGTTCCCATGCTGGTAAAAGCTTCCTGTGATTGTTTTACTACCAGTATGTCATATCCAAAGTCTTTCGATCTTGTACCGAGGATTTCCTTAGTTAAATACAACATTAAGCATACTAAAAGATTACCAAAGCGAAATGTCCCTTTCTTATCTCCTTTAATAGTTTTCAAATTATCAATGAGTTCATCTTTCAGCCATTTACACACATCTATCATTGCATTGTTGTTAACCATTTCATAAGCATTGTTAATGCAAAGACTAGAAACTGAATTAAGCATGTTTGCATCTGTAGTTTTGTAACTTAGCACCATACTTATGAATCTCACATTGATGTCTTTGATATCATTCACTCTTAGTGATCTACTGTCTGATGTTGCTCTAGTTAGGGTCATTACTTTGTTGTTAGGAACTTTCTTTATTTTGTCAGATCTATTGTTGGTTGAGGGTAAACCAGTTATTGCCCTAATTGCTTGTTGGATAATTTTGCACACATAATCCAACCATAAGAATTCTCCACGTTCTCTACTTAGGACAATTCTCACTATTTCTTCTAGAAATTCAGGGATATTCAATATCTCAATAAAACCTAAAGTCTCCACATTCTTGTGTTTAGGTTTAATAGTGCCATTTTCATCACAAATTACCGTTCTAAACATTTTCAACAATTCCTCAGAACCTAATTCTTCAATGTTGCAATGTATATATATCCTAGGGTCTTCAGCAAATGCTACACCTTTAGGAATTTTCAAAAATTCCCGTATGGAATCATCTTGCTTAGCTACTTTGGGAATTATTTTAAACATGGGCCTAGGGCGTTTTACATTTTCCACAATAGTAGGGTTCGCAACAAACTCAGGAGAAGAAGAAGAAGCCATTGGAAAATACCTTTAGCTGCCTTAAAGTATTCCGAATGCTTGAAAAGATCACTTCACACCTTCGCCTTGAATGCCTTTGCTCTTTTTTGTGCTCTCTACTAATTTGAATGCTCGGTAAATAAAAAATGAGGGAAATCCGATGATTTATAATGACTTTTCTCTTACCAACTGCATTAAATGCTTGTCGGTTAAGTGAAAACTTAACACATCTGCTGCTAAAGAAGAAATCTATCTTCTCACCATCGACCGAGGGTAATTTGCATGATATTCAATTTACTGCAATACCCCCAAAGGGTTACTCTGTTCTACCGGTGTTGAGATAGTTTCATCAACATCCTATTCTCTCTTCCTAATCCATTGTTTTGAAAATTCTTGCTTTACCTCATCTACCTTTTCTTTGCCTTTCAAACTAGATCCTTTATTGTTTGCCGGTAAACTCTCGCTTCTATAGAATTTTGCAATATGTCCAATCTTGTTACAAGCATAACAAGTTACATTATTCTTCTGAATAGCCTTTCCATATCCTATGCCAGTTTGTGTTCTCCATTGATTAGATAAGTGCCCAAATCTTCCACAAACATAACATTTCACATTCATATTGCATCTTTCTGAATTATGACCAACTTTGTTGCATTTGGAACATTGACCGGTGGGTGCATTAATGTTTTGATTGTTTCTAGATCTACACTGATTTTCTTTATGACCATACTTGTTACAGTTAAAGCATTTTCCATTAAATTTATAAGCACTAGGTTGTCTTACCGGTTTACTGTGATCATGATTGTTTGCAGTACTGAAACATTCTTCAACTTCAAATCCAAGTCCATTAGTATCTCCATTAGGTTTCTAATTTTTCAGCATATCATCAAGTTCCTTTGAAATTTTCTTGAATTTCTCTTTATGTTGATTTGCAATAGCCAACTCATTTTCTAGAATTCCCTTTTCTCTCATAAGCTCAATTTTATCATGTTGCATGTGAATCAGATCTGTCTTCAACATATCATTTTCATGACTAAGTCTTAGATTTTCATTTCCAGCATCATTGAGTCTCCTAGTCAAGTCATCTTCATTCTTCTTCATGTCTTCAATGTCTTTATAAAACCTCATAGTCATATCTTGCATTTTATTCTTCATAGTACTGTTTTCCTGTCTTAACTTGTTTGCAAGTTCTCTAAGAGTTTCCTTTTCATCATCATCTTTCTGCATCTTCTCATGAAGTTCTTTTCTTTTATTTTGAGCTATAGTAATATTCTCCTGAAGTCCTTGAATGAATTCTTGTGTAGTCCTCAAATCATCTTCAAGTTTGATATTCTTCAACTTATTTGCATCATAATCTACAAGAGCTCCTTCCAATTGTTTTCTTAAGTTCTCCATCTGTACTGGTGTTAGAATCTTCCTCAAGTTGTTAGGCTTTTGAAAATAGAGGACCAAGCTCTGATACCAATTGTTAGGAATAATGACAGTCCCAAAAATACTAAGAGGGGAGGGGGGGATGAATAAGTATCTAATTGGTTAGCAGAATATTTAAACTTATTAAGAACTTTGCATCCCAAAATAGTGTACTGGTAAATAAGAATTAATGCAGAAAATAAGAATAACAGATACAACATAGAGAATACACCATAACACAAGATATTTAATGAGGAAACCTGGTGTGGGAAAAACCTCGGTGGGATTTGTGACCCACAATATTCACTCACTAGCCAATGAATAAATATTACTTACAATGAGGGGCCTGCACATGCAGGGAGGCCAACTACCTAGAGCTCACTGCTCAATAAGAGTAACACTGACTAAAAAAGTGGATTATGAAATCCAATATAATGTACTACTTCAAGTCAACATCAACTATGCTAGGTTCATTACCGGTTTAAGCTCATTCTATAACCAAAACCTTATACAAAATTTGCCTTATTCGCATATAACATCCTTCCTTTTCCTTATTTTCTTACTCTCTCATTCATTCAACCATAATGATTTACAAGATCTCATACATATATGAGTCTATTACAATGTACCATGTCAGCTTTACAAAAGATAATTACATTAAAATATAATAAACAAAAGTTTATTCCCTGTCGGCTGGGGTGTCAGTATGCATTGTTGCCGCTACCGGTGAAGTGCCTGTCGGTGTATGTAGATGTTTATTGCCGGTGTCAGTGGCTTACCAGATGAATGTCAGTTGGTTGCCAGATGGTTGCCATCAATGACAACATCAAATATTCTCATAAGAGTGTAGAATGCCAACATGATCACCACCTAGCTTCCAAGTGTCATATTTGTCGACATCCTCCTCTTCTTGGTTTTCCATTTCAGTTTGACATTCTTTGTTGACCAATATTGACTACTAGTTCAACTCACCTTACCAATATAACCTAACTCCACTGGTGGGCCTTCATACCTGCATACCTCTTCTCTGTCGGTGGATCAACTTGGCCTTCCATCAAACATGTTGGTCCTACTACTTAGTCTATTTACCAACAACATTAATCTTCTCTAAGTATACTAGTTTACATCCTTCAGTTCTTCTTTTGCTTGCTTGCTTACGTGCCTTATTGGTGAGCCAACTTTACTGAAAGATGACACAATTCATGTGTACTGGTAACCTTTCTTCTGTCTACTTACTCACATATGGATTGACATCATCATGTCTTACTTCTCCTATACCAATCACCACTTCTTACTCATAGGTGACCATGCCAAACCAGTTGACACCAATGTCAACTTAATACCAATAATACCAATAGCATCTTGCATGAAATATTTAGTAGTTTTTAATGTAGGTGGGTAATCGTACAGATCTGTGTCGCACTTTAGGCTAACAATACCTATTCCGGCTGGAAGGGTTTTGGTCGGAAGAACCCTTCTGATCGGATTGACTTGGTGGATTGAATAGTTCTAGCCGGAACCCTTCCAGCCGGAACTGTTTGTGTGGAATGCTAAGTGGCAGCCACATCAAAAAAAATGATGATTTTTTGAAACTTGTCACTTCTACAATACAATTCAATAGGTAAATTAAACTTATTAAAAAAAATAAAAAATACCTTTTTGTAGAGATTGAAGTCACGATTCTACTCATATAATTTTTTATAATGTTTTGATAACATTTAATATATAAAAAATTAAAAATTCTACGATTAGGTATTCTTTTGTTCTATAACAGGCTGGTTTGAAAAAGAAAAAAAAATATCGAATCAGTTCAAAAAAAATTGAAAAAAATATGGTTCACTAGAAGAGAGTCTTCTCCAAAAGGGTATTTTTTTTTTATTATTATCATAAATTGAATAGACAAATTGTGGTGGGAGACAAAAACCATCAAATTCTGACATATTCGATTTCCAAATGCTATAACAAAGAAAATATACATCAAAAATTAATTTTTTTTTTCATGCACAATATATATATATATGTCATCTATAATGGATATTAAAATCAGAAAAAAAATAAGTTGATTTACATTTTCTTTTGTGGTGGGAACTAAACCCCCTGATTTTCAACGTTTTTCAACAATAAAAAAATGGACATTAAAGCTAAAAAAACATATAAATTATTGACAATTTTTTTTCAAAAAATAGTAGACTTAAACTTCAACCAATTTTACACATTTCATCAGTTTACATCATCTTCAAATTCAAAATGCAAATGACACTTTTATGGCGACAAAATTGAACAGTTATTGTTGTGTTAACCTTTTCCTTTGTAAAAGTGTGACACAGGTTTATGCTTTTACCCAAGTCTTCGACAAACAATGATAACCTACACAAAATGTAAGTCTAGATTTAGTCGCCAATTTTTTCTTTAAACAACAGACAGAAAACACTACCGTACGAAGTATCAAGCTAACAAACTAATTAACAATCCAACTAAATTTAAATTAAGAAAAAACAAAAATTAACTAAATCTAAAAGATCTAAATTAACAACTAAGAATTAAAAAAATTAAACTAAATAAAAAACTAACTAAATTAATGACTCACTAATTTAAATTAAAACACATTAAACTAAATCTAAATTGAATTAGCAAAAGTAGTCTAAAATTAATCTAATTTGTAACTCAAAATCTAAATGAATTAATTTTAAAATCTAAATCTAATATAAACAACAAATTTAAAATCTAAACTAATTCTAAATCTAATTTAAACAACAAATTTAAAATCTAAATCTAATATAAACAACAAATTTAAAATCTAAACAAATATAAACAAGAAGTGTCACATAGTGGCGAGTAGTTGTCGTCATAGTATTGTAATAAAAATATTTGTTCTAAATTTTAATTATTATAATTTTGATTCATTGTTAATTTAAAAGTATATTAATATAATTATATTTATGTAATATTAATTATAACTATTATTTTAACAAAATAATAAACATAATAATAATATAATGCAAATTTTATAGTAAAAAATATTTTTTTTTCTTAAAAGCATAACCCTAATTTAATTAATATATATATATATATAATTATAATTATAATAATAAAATTAATCTCAAATTTAATTATTAATTTGTAATATTATATTATTTTAATTATATTTATATAAAATTAGTTATAATTGATCTTAATAAAATAATTATTAATAATTATAAAAGTGAAAATAGATTTTTTAAATAAATTAATGAAAAATATTTAAATTTATGGTTAAAAGTTATTAAATAATTTTGTATATATTAAAATGATTTAAAAAATAACTAGGAAAAAATGGGTTGTCCCCACAACACAACAACAATGTTGCACACCTACCTAAGGGGAGGTCAATTGTTAAAATCACAACATAAGTAATGTTTTCTCGAACATGCTTTGCTTGACATAGGTTACCAAGTGACTATTGCATGAAGCATACACATCACTATTGTCTGCAATGCCATGAAAGAAGGAATATAGAGAACCCCCTTGCGCAGAGAAAAGGTAGATGTGCTGGAGAGATAAGGTATTAGCACCAATGGAGAGATAAGGATGGTGCGATATTTGAGCAATAAGGACTAGAATGATAAGGAGATTAATGGAGAGATAAAAATTGGAGTGATAAGGGGTTTGGAGTGATAAGGAGAGATAGAATAGATAGGACGACACAGGGAGATATAAGGCTGTTAATGTCGACAATGTCTGAGTATGAGGCCCTAAAAAATGTGGATTCACTGGTTCATAGCTCTAGTAAAAAACGACTTGGCTTCAACCTCTTACTGAGCAAAAAAAATGATTAAAAACATTACGATTTTCAAAAAGTATTTAAAAGTAGAATGATTTAAAAATATATATTTATATAATACAATTATAAAGAATATATATAATAATTAGGTTTATTTTTTAATAGAAATATTTGAATTTAATTTTTAATTTTTAATTTAATTTAAATTCATTGAAATCCCTATAATTAGTTTGATTATCTATATTTTGAGATAAAAAAAATAATTATTAAAATTTATATCTATTTAGAAAAATATTTTATTTACAATATTATAAACAATAAAAAATTAAAAAACTATTTAAAATAGACATTTCTTTTTTAAAAGTACAAAGAAATCCAAAAAAACCCCAAAAATCTATCAATTCCTAAAAATTTGCCCCTATAGCACCAAATTTTTTAAACCTATCATATAGTAGATAAATAATTTTTACAAAGTCTTAAAATAAAATATATAAATCTCAACTACAAAAACCAAGTTTGATTTTGAAAGCAAAAATAATAAACACTTTTGATTGTTGCAAATTCATTGATTAATTAGGCTAATGCAATGAAAAAATATTAATAACAATTAAAAATTAAAAATACTAAATTTAAAACTAGAAAACTACAAATAAAACTAAAATCTAAAAATAAACAAAAATTAAAACTTTAAAGCATAAAGCGAGGCTAAAACTTAATAAAATCTGAAAATTAAAAATAAAAAACTAAATTAAATCTAAAAAGCTAAAAACTAATTACCATACTTTAAAAAAAACTAAAACCTACTTTTTTTATTGTTTTGCAATCTATGATTTATTCTATATATCTCAACAATTTATGTTTTTTTCCTATAGAAACAAATGTTTTAAACTTGCCATCTAAGTAATTTTTAAACTTGCAATTTGTAATGTTTTAGAATCTGGCAACCATGCATGCAAGGCGTGAGGCATAGACAAGGGAGAAATTTTTTATATCAGCAAAAGCCTAAGGATAGAGAAGGCACAAAACTGAACTATAACCCGCTAAAATGTAGAATATAAACAAGGAAAATAAACCATGTTATAACCTGTTAAAATATGGATCAAATCAAGGCACGTGAAACCATGTTAAATCTACAAAATGTGATTAAAAATGAGACTTGTTCACATCGGATTCACCAAAAACTGTGATGTAGGGAATTAAGCAAAAACATTATGATATATAAAAGCCAACCACAAAGCATAAAATGTCATGAAATATCACCCTAACACAATCAATACAAGCATGCAAATGAAATGTAAAAGAAATACAAACCAAATGCAAACATCTCTTTCATTGTTCTTCCTTTGTTCTTCTTTCTCCTTCAAATGTGTGTGGATCTCACCTACAAAGAAAGTGTGTTGCAAGCAAGACGATGGCAAAGCAAATTGAAATTGACAGTGTAAGGAGATTCGAAATGTGGTTGTTAATCATTGAGAAAACAACTCAATTTATAAGAGAATTGATAAATCATCAAATTGGCATGAGCAATTGAAAGAAGCAATTGGATTTGAAAATAACATGATTAAGAGACAAATTATGACAAACTTCTATGTCAAATTCATGACAAGTTGCTATGACAAGATATGACAAATTTCTATGTCGATTTTAAGACAAATTGAAGAGAAAATTGTGATTCTCAATTACGACAAATTGGAGAGAAATTAGTCAATTGATTATGACAAATTGAGCACAAAAATAGCTCATTTATTGGAGGCAAAAGGGGACCCAAATTAGTGGAGAAATTTGGGGGGAAAATTAGGAGATAAAAAGATGGGAGAAATTAATAATCTCATTTATTAATTTCTCTCATAGAAGGACAATTAGCCAATTAAATAAATAATTTAATTGTGACACAAGACATAGGATAAATGAATAAATTCATTTAACCTAAGAAAGGATTAATAATTAAAGAATTATTAAACCCTAGAAAGGAGAAAAAGAGTGAAATAGGTCAAAAAAATGTCATGATATGATTAATGTGATAAATGCATGATGATGATCATGATCAAGAAAATAATTGACAAGGACCAAAAGTTGATTAAATTGATCCAAATTGACAAGATTGAATTGATAAAGGATGATTAATAAAGGATCGATGATGAATCGATCAAGATTGACTTGATAAAGACTGATAATGATTGAAAAAGGGTTGATTTGATAAAGATTGATGAGGATGCAAATTGATTTTGATAATTGATTGAAATAGGTTCGATATTTTAATTGATAATGATTCAAGACAAACCCTAATTAACACCAATTAGGGTTAAAATTATTTCCAATCGATATGAAAGATCGATCACAATCTTAGATTGAGAAATAGGATTGACATTGATAATACCTAAGTCAAATGTGAGAAATTGGAATCAAATAGGAAAAGAATGCAAAAGAATGACACAATGCCAAAAAATGATAAAGACCAAATGCATGACATAGAGGAAGTATTAGTAGGTGCGAAAACCCTAAAAGAAGATAAAGTGGGCATGTTAAGGTATGACACCACAAGTGTTAATCATTTTTAGATGCCTACATTTTGTTCCTCTTTGAGACAATGCAATTTTGAAGGTTATTTCAAAGTACAATCAAGAATAATGCCCCAAACTATGACAAGGTATAAGGATGCCCCCTAGAGGAATTGGCTGGAAAAAAAATCTAGAAAATAGGCCAATTTGTCAAAAATAATGTTAGGACTAGACCAAGATGATTGCGAGGACCAACGGAAGAAATGCTAGTAAGTAGAAATTATAGGAAGAAAACAATTAGCGATGAAGAAAAAATTGCTTTCACAAATACAAAAAAGTAGTTGAGAATCTTTATTTAATGTGGCAAAAATGGATGCATTGCACCATGACATGGAAAGCTAAGGCGACGATGCAACCCCCTTCATCTAAAATAGACATGGTGCAGACAAGGAATGATTCAACCATCCTAAGGTAGTGTGTGTGTGTGTGTCTAAGGTCGAGGTATGTATGACAACTAGAATGTGAACATGCCAACATAGACATCCAAGACATACTTGCCCCAGAATTTTATGAAACATCCCGCAAACATAAAACAAAAACAAGAGATCATGAGTCATCTCAGCCACTATAAATCACTCAATGACATCACTGAGCAACATAGGAACATTGTCAAAGACAAATGAATGAAAGATAAGACTTTGAAATCCAAACAAGTCAAACAACCATTCTAATCTTTATTGTCAAAGTTGATAAAATTGCTTTGGCTGGTAGGACAATTCATGCTACCTAGTTTTAGAGAATGCATTTTCCCATCTAAGATTGGACATAGTCTCATTTCGAGTATACCACACCCTATATTAGACCCATGATAATATTAATGTTGAGAATGATTGATACGATAATTTTGATCAGTTTGAAAGCTTGCTTGGTTGAACAGTTCATCCATTAATGTGTGATTTGTTAAGCATGGTGATTATTGTGTTTTCTGTCTAACATCCACTCAAATGTCTGTCTATGTACAAGAGGGACATTTTTATTAGCAATATGAAATGACAGTTACTTTTTTTGGATTTTTGGTATTTTTAATTATTTTTTTCAAGATCGTATTTGATTTTTATTGATTTTTCAAGACATTATTTGATTTTTATTATTTTTTTAGGACATTATTTGATTTTTATTGATTTTTTAGGACATATATTTTTTATTGATTTTTTCAAGACATTATTTGATTTTTATTGATTTTATCAGGACTTCATTTGATTTTTATTGATTTTTTCGAAACATTATTTGAGTTTTAATGATTTTTTTAGGACTTTAAAGCTATATAGATGTCGTAGATTCTAAGTTGTTCACAATGATAACTCCATCAATTGATTATGACAAGGGATTTACCCTCAATTAAGGTCTGATTTATGTACAATGACCGAGACAAACATATGTATAGGTTGGCAGTTGCAGGGAAGATGAAATTCGATGCTAACCAATGACAGGCCTAGACAAGATCAAATCAAGAAAAATGAGTGTGATAAGGCATTTGTCACATTAGACATGTTACAAACTGAATAAAGATAGATGATGGAGCAATGACCTACTTACACATGGCACTTGTTTGCTAGGTTTTCACCACGGTACTTGCCCAAAGTGCCTATTTGCCAGGTTTTCACTAGAGGGAGAATGATTTTTCTTTACTTTTTTTTTTTTTTCTCATTTTGTCATTTTTTATTTATTTCACACAAGGTACCCATTTGCCAGGTTTTCACTAAGGTGATGATTTTTTTTCTTAAATACAAATTTTTTGTATTTTTATCTTTTTCAATTTTTTTGTATTTTTTTAGGATCATATTATAAACTATTGAGAGAATCATGTGTGGTACTTTTGGAGATACATGCTATTAACAAGATCTAATAGTGGTTGTCCTCTGGCATTGCCAACTAATATGTATGAGAACCATGTCATGAACTAACAATGAAAGGTCCTAGCCAATTGGGCTCAAATTTTCCCTTAATGATCTTTGCAGAGTGAGAATTATTAGGGTTTTATTTTAAGACCAGGTCCCCTACTTAAAAATGTTGCCCTTTGATCTTATTGTTGTAGTTGTGATGGAGATGATTTTGATAGGCCTACAAATGTGTCAGTGTTGTCTGACACCTTTCATCTAACATTTCCAACTAATGTAGCCTAGATACTCTGTATTTTTCATCATCAATCAGGTGTTGCAAAGTGTTGTCATCATTTTTGGCTGTCACAAAATAGGACAACCACTACAAATTTTGTCCAAATTTTGTCCAATTTGTAGTCCACGTGCTCTAAGAATGCTTTTCAAGGTAGTATTTTTCTCCCTCACATGTGATTTAGGACCCTCAATTATTGATTTGAAGGTTTTGGTCATTTTCTAGGCCTTTTTAGTTAGTTTTGTGTTTTGGTGTAAATTAGGGTTACAAACCCCAATTACACTTCCCCTTCAAAATTCTTAGTTTGGTACAAATCGGGTTTGTAACCCCAATTTACACCACTTCATAGCCAAGTTTCATGTTAGGTGCAAGTCGGAGTTATAACCCCGACCTAACCTATAGCCTTAGTCTTCCTATTTTTGGTGCAAATCGGGGTCGTAACCCTGCCTTACACCAAGACCTCCCATTCTGATGCAAGGCGGGGTTGTAACCCTAAATTACACTGAATCTTCCTATTTTGGTGCAAGGTAGGGTGTGATGTCCCTGATATAATTAAATAATAAATTTAATTACTTTA
This sequence comes from Cryptomeria japonica, assembly GCF_030272615.1. Taxonomy (NCBI): domain Eukaryota; kingdom Viridiplantae; phylum Streptophyta; class Pinopsida; order Cupressales; family Cupressaceae; genus Cryptomeria; species Cryptomeria japonica. The sequence goes on from NC_081406.1 coordinate 143,005,086, forward strand.
TTGTAAGGCCCCAAATTTAATACCAAATCTTTCAGGCCCTTTATTTAATTAGATTAGTCAAGTCTTAGTTTGGTCTTGTCGGCCCATTTTTAACCCTTCGGGAAATTTCCTAGAGCCCATATTTATGGTCAAGTCTGTCATTTGTGTTAGTATGCAAATTTTGGTATTTTTCTCTATTGTGTGAATCCTTGTTGGAGTTTTGTTATCTGCCATTTTAGAGGTGAAAGACCCTCCCTATTTGGTATTTGCACTTTCGGTGAGACCCCTCACCCTATTATGTTCTATGTACTTGTTTTGAATGTGGCAAATCTGAACCTCATCATTGTTTATCTTCTCCAGTTGCATATTGGTTAATTTGATTTACATGCATAAGGGATTCCTAATATTCAGAGTTCACTACTTATAAAAGATCAACCCCCTTCACCATACACCCACTGAAGTCCACCATATGGTTATACCACCATACATCTCACCTTCACCGTACAACCCCACCGTACCTCTCACTCTCACCGTACATACCATTCATACACCTCACCCCACTATACATCCCCATCGTATGTCTCACCTCCACTATACATCCTCACCATACCTTCCCACCATACATCTCACCCCACCATACACCCTCACCTACACCGTATCATTCTACATCCTCACCATACATAGCACCCTCACCTGCAACCTCACCCCCACTATACACCCTCACCCTCACCGTGCGGTCACACCCCATACATTCACAACCTTTTCGTACATTGACCAAGGAACATTATAGTGGTATGAAAGATGGTGATCTTTCTAGCTTGTTGTGTAGTGGATGCAAGTGTATGTACAAGCTAGAGTTGTCGTTGCACCAAAAGATCGACCTGTCAATGCTCGATACAACCACTAGACTTATAGAATCCATAGGATGCTATTAAACAATGTCGTGAATCCTCACAAGGGATGTTGGCCCACTACCAACAATCCCCCTCCCAACATCACTCACCATGGCCTACATGATTCTAACCTGTGACCAAGCTCTGATACCACTTGTTACAAGCTAGGTTGTTGTTGCACCAAAAGATCAGCCTGTCAATGCTTGATACAACCACTAGACTTATAGAATCCACATGAGGTTGTTAAACGATGTTGTGAATCCTCATGAGGGACGTTGGCCCACTACCAATAGTGTACACTAGAAGGAGGTACCATTCGGTCAATCGAATGGGGGAGCCACATGACCCTGCAAGAGAAGTCATGGCACTATAAAGGGAGCTAACTAGAAGCCAAGCTTAGCTTAATGACACCATAACTAGAGGGGAGCAATGACAACAAAACATGGAGGAAACCTTATGAAAATTGGCCTTGGGAAAAAAAATGGAGGAAACCTTATGAAAATTGGCCTTGGGAAAAAAAATGGAGAACATATTGGGTAGAGCGATGATTTGGTCACTAGAAGGTCAAACATCCAACATTCACATTCACGGCCGCTGATGCTAACTTTTGCTTAGAAATTAGAAGCACCACGTGGGGAGAAAGAACCCACCTTTCAGGAGATGCAAGCACAATTGAACCAAGATTGGAGGGATGCAAATCTTGAGGGGGACATATCCTTCAAGGATTATGCTGAGCTCCGGATGAAATACTCAGGTGATAGAATGTGGGGCTATTATGAACACTATAATAATGACATCAAGTGGAAGGTTGGCAAGATCAACCTGTCATCCTTTGATGGGACCAGAGAAACCTCGACACGAGCTTTGGTTTAAAAAGAAGATACCTACTTCCAACCCAACTTGATGCTTGAAGATGAAGCTATCAATTTTTCAACACTTCACCTGGAAGGAGTCATGCATGAGTGGTGGCATCATGGAATGGTCACTCTCAACTATGACCAGATAACTTCCTATGATGAGTTCACAAAAAATCTCATAGATCGATTTGATCGGAAGGATCTAAAACTCAATTTCAAGGAGTTGGTGCAACTAAAATAGTTGGGACCTGTGGATAGCTACATCATAGAGTTCTAGAGACTATCCATGTTGGTAACAGACATCTCAAAGAGTAGATTGGTGGTCTTGTTCATGGAGGAATTGATGGAACCACTAAAAGATTGGGTGAAAGGGTTCAACCCTAGCACGCTCACGAAAGAAATAAAAAAGGCCTATAACATGGCAACATCTTCCACTTCCAGAAATTTTGGACATACCAAACCACATTTTGTTCCAAAGGAGAAGGATAATAAACCCTTTCTGAAGAGGTCATCACTCGATGAAGCCACAAAATAGGAACTCAAAAGGAATAAGATTTGTTTCACCTGCAAGGAGCCATGGGAACCAGGACACCGATGTTTGGGCAAAGGAAAGATTTACTATATTGAAGTGATATCTGATGGAGAAGAGGAGCATGAGGAAAGTGAACTACCAAGGGAAGAATTTGTCAAAGAAACCAGCCTGGCTGAGAGAATCTCCACATTGGTATGGAGGGGAGGTGTCATTGCCACACTGGCGGGTACCCCAAGGTGTAGTGTATTTAGGGTACGTGGTACACTCCAAGGGTAACAAGTCCTGGTTATGCTCGACAGTGAGGCATCACTCAACTTCAAAAACTCATCACTCGTCACCTGAAGGGGTTTGTGTACAAAGGAGCATGAAGGGTTTGAGGTCAAGGTGGAAGGAGGAAATCTCCTATCATGCACTCACCTAGTTTCGCAACTGAGAATCACCATAGGAAATTACATGGTGATCGACGACTTCTTTGTAGTAGATCTAGATGACACAAATGTCATATTAGGCATTCAATGGATGGAGACCCTCGACCAATACATGCAGAGCTTCAAAAGGATGGATTTCTCATTTAAGGTAGATGGCAGGAAGCTGGTTCTTAGAGGAATGTCGAATGGTAGTCCAAGGGAGATTTCTGCCAAATGGATGGAAGCCATCTTTAGACATTATGAAGTAGTCTTGGTAGCACATTGCTTGATCTTGACAAAACCTTTGAAAGAGAAATCGACTTACTACCAAGATGAGGAACTTTAGTCAGTTTTGGATAAGCATAGTCTGGTCTTTGTTGATATTCCACCTGGTATACCCCCACATTGAGGGTTTGAGCACACCATCGAGTTGGAGGAGGGAGCAAAACCTATTATCACCATACCCTATCGCCACCCAAAGAAGTTGAAAGAAGAGATAGAGAAAATGACCCATGAAATCCTTGATAAAGGATTGATCTGGCCCATCTCTAGCCCCTTTGCATCCTCGGTGGTACTGGTGAAGAAGAAAGACAAAACTCTCAGAATGTGTGTTGACTACCATGCACTGAACAAGAAGACTATTGGGAATAGATACCCCATTCTCAGGATCAATGAGATGTTGGACGAACTACATGGCGCAGTCTATTTCTCCAAAATTGATCTCCGCTCCTACTACCATCAGATCCATATGAGGGAGTAAGATGTGGAAAAGATAGCCTTCCATTTCCATTACTAACACTATGAGTTCTTGGTCATGTCATTTGGATTAACCAATGCTCCGACCACTTTCCAGTCCTGCATGAACCACATCTTCAACAAACAACTGCATAAGTTCCTACTGGTATTCTTCGATGACATACTCATCTATAGCAAGACCTGGGAGGAACACTTGGGACATTTGAATGAAGTATTGGGGATTATGAAATCGCAATCATTGTATGCCAAAAGGTCCAAATGTGAATTTGGAATGATCGAGGTCTTGTACTTGGGTCACGTCATCAACGCCTAGGGGGTACAAGTTCACCAAGAGAAGATTTAAGAAATTTTGGATTGGCCTCCACCCTAGACTCTCTCAGAGCTACATGGATTTTTTGGATTGTGCACTTATTATAGAGGGTTTGTGAAAGGATTTTCACAGCTTGGTGTACCACTGACAGATCTGACAAAGAAAGGATCCTTCCATTGGACTACATAGGTACAACCCACCTTCAATAAATTGAAAAAAGTTATGAGTACGTGTCTAGTTCTGGCACTACCGGACTTCACTTGCCCTTTCATCTCAGAGTGCGATGCCTCAAGTGAAGGCATTGGAGTAGTGTTAATGCAAGACCATCACCCCATTGCATTCCAAAGTCGTAAGCTTTTGGGAGCTGAGTGGTTGTACTCCATCTATGACAAAGAGATGCTTTCCATCATGCACGCATTGACGAAGTTTTGGCAGTACCTCGTCGGGGCAAAGTTGGTCGTACAAACAGACTACAATATCTTGCTATATTTAATGGAGTAGAGAGATATGAATGAACAACAACAAAAGTAGGTGAGAAAATTCTAGGAATTTGATTTCGACATTGAGTATGTGAAGGGAAAGAATAACATGGTAGCCAATGCCTTGTCAAGAAGGCTTGCCATATGTTCTCTATCCTAGATTTCAGTGGATTGGAAGGAACCCCTATTGATTGAATACTCCAAGAATAATTTTTCTTGCAAACTGATGGATGGTCAAGTGCAAGATGACTGATATAATGTGGTTGATGACATCATTTACTACAAGGACAAAATTTATCTGGTACCCAAGTCTAAGATGAAGGAAAATATTCTGAAGAATATGCACGACTTTCCCTTGGCTGGACACTCGGGATACTCAAAAACCTATAGACAGATCCGAGAAAGGTTTTCTTGGAAGGGACTTAAGAATGACGTCCTCCAGTATGTGTAGGAATGTGCCACCTGCCAGTAGAAAAAATCTAAGCACACCTTACCTGCCAGACTATTGCAACCACTGCCAATCCTGACCATAAATGGGATAGCATCTCGATGGATTTCATTACTAGGCTCCCCAAAGTGAAAGGAAAGGATTTAATTTTCGTTGTAGTTGACCGCTTGACCATTTATGCCCATTTTTTTGCAATCCCCATAGGATACCAAGTGGTTCAAGTGGCTGAGTTGTTTTTCCATGAGGTATTCAACTTACATGGTCTACCGCGAAACATAGTCAATGACAGGGATAGCCATTTTTTGAGTACCTTCTGGATGGAGTTATTTCAATTGGTAGGAACTGAGTTGTCACCCAACATGAGCTACCATCCATAGACAAATAGATATACTGTGATTGTGAACAAATGGATGGAGGGTTATCTTAGGAACTACGTCTCAGCTCAACAGAAGGCTTGGGTTCGCTGGCTACATTTGGGTGAACATTGTTACAACACCACCTATCACATGTCAATAGACATGCTACCCTTCAAATTAGCACTATACAATTATGAACCTTCTTCATTTGTTGATCTGGCATTGAGAGACAGTCATGCATTGAGGGCCAAAGATTGGCTTCGAGAGAGTTTAGACATCCTAAAATCTCTCAAAGATAACCTGCAAAAGGCTCAGAACCAACAAAAGATGTATGCCAACCGCCATTGGGTCGAGAAAAATTTTGAGGTGGGCAATCTGGTATACCTCCTACTTCAACCATATAGACAATCCTCCTTGAAGATAAGTGGTAAGGAGAAGTTGAAGTCATGTTTCTATGGACCCTACAGGGTGGTTCAGAGGGTGGGTGAAGTTGCCTACAAGTTGGAGCTTCTTGAGGGGAGTCAGATTCATAATTTTTTTCATGTATCATGTCTCAAGAAGGTCGTCGGGCAGCGCATGACAGTGTCCAAGGATTTTCCACCCATCGATGATGAAGGAAAACTAATTTTGGAGCCGACAGAGATCATCAAGGTTAGAGAAGACAGGCTAAGATCACACACAGTCAAGGAGTTCCTTGTGCACTGGAAGAATCTATCAATCGAGGATGCCATCTAGGAAGGAAAGAAAATTTTGGAGCATCCAAGTCTACAATTGCTTGAGGGCAAGCAATTTTTGGCCCAGGAGGATTGTGATGTCCCCAATATAATTAAATAATAAATTTAATTACTTTATTGTAAGGCCCCAAATTTAATAACAAATCTTTTGGGCCCTTTATCTAATTAGATTACTCAAGTCTTAGTTTGGTCATGTCGGCCCATTTGTAACCATTCGGGAAATTTCACAGAGCCCATATTTACAGTCAAGTCTGTCATTTGTGTTAGTATGCGAATTTTGGTATTTTTCTCTATTGTGCCAATTCCTGTTGGAGTTTTGTTATCCGCCATTTTGGAGGTGAAAGACCCTCCCTATTTGGTATTTGTAGTTTTTATGAGATTCACCCCTCACCCTATTTAGTTATGTGTACTTGTTCTGAATGTGGCAAATTTGAATCTCATCATTGTTTATCTTCTCTAGTTGCATATCTGTTAATTTGATTTACATGCATAAGGGATTCCTAATATTCAGAGTTCACTACTTACGAAAGATCAACCCCCTTCATCACATACCCAATGGAGTCCATCGTACGGTTATACAACCATACATCTCACCTTCACCATACAACCCCACCGTACCTCTCACCCTCACCATACATAATGGTTGTACACCTCACCCCCACCGTACATCTCATCTGCATAGTACATCCTCACCGTACCTTCCCACCATACATCTCACCCCATCGTACATCATCACCGTACATCCCACCGTACATCCTCACCTACATCGTATAGTTCCACACCCTCACCGTATGTAGCACCCTCACCTGCAACTTCACCTCCACTATACACCCTCAACCTCACCATATGGTCACACCCCATACATTCACAACCTTGTTGTACATTGACAAAGGAACATTACACGGGGTTATAACCCTGACCTGCACCAAGTTTGTTCATTTTTGGTGTAGATCGTGGTTATAACCCCAACCTACATCATTTCCTTTGTGTTTTTTTTGAAGTGCCAAGAGTCAGTGCAAATTAGAGTTGTAACTCCTACTTGCACCATGTTCCCTTCTTAGCTGTAAATCAGGGTTGTAACTCTGACTTGTACCAGATTTCCTTCTTAGGTGTAAATCAGAGTTATAACCCTGATTTGCAACAGAGCCAGTTTTTCTTCCCTTTTCTTTTTCATAAGTGTAAATCAGATTTATACATTCGATATGCACCTATATCATTGTCGACCCCTTCCAAATGAAAATCAGACTTATAAGTCTAAAATGCACTTCTTTCACCCCTTTTGGTCATTTTTGTCCAACCTCAGGAATTCTTCAAAACCATTTATGCAACTCCACTCCAAATGCTAGATTCAACACATTATGACCAAATGACTGTGAAATACAAGCTACCAAGTGAGGACATGAAGACTCCATTAGTGAATAATTTTAGAAACAAGAAAAGGCTCCAAAAACTTAGTCATTTTTATACATGATCTCTAGTCTAGTGTCATTTTGTAATAATACTTTGACACTTCAAGTGTCATTTTGTATGCACACTTTTGCATCTAGAATGTGCACATGTCCTAAGTCAAATTGAACTCTACCTTTCACTTGGTCACAAATTAGTTGTAATTTTCCTAGTTTCATGTTGAACCTCTCCTCTATATATATGCGGTTGCTCATTGTAATTTGGATTATTAGGAATCTTTAATCAATATGTCGAAACTCTTCCATAGTGAAGAGAAAAAGTGAAACTTTGTGTTCCTATTGTTGTTTTACAAACTTGATGAAAAAAGAAGAAATATTTGGCATCTAGACTTTGTGTTAGATTCATTTGTGTTTATGGTGAGAGTGTTCTTATGTCATTTTCATTATAGTCTTATTTACTCAAGTAAAGGTGTGTAGAGAGAATATTATTAAAGTGTAGGAACAATTGTTGATTTGTGGACTTTGTGTCATACTTAAGCTCTTGTTATTAGGGTTAAGAATAGGTGAAAGATAGAGTTTTGAAGACTTTGAGCTTCATTTTGTCATCTTAGTAGAAGGAGATAATAACTTGAAGACTTTGATCTTCATATTGTTATTCCAAGAAAAGATTATCAAAATTTGTAACAAGATATCAAGATAGAGACTTTGTGCTTTACTTTGTTATCTTGGTACATACCTTGGGTTACACAAGTTATTTATAAAAGGTTGATAGGATTATAGTGACTACAAGACTTTGAGCTTGAACACTATTTTCTCATCTCAGAGAAGCAACGAGGGACTTTGTGCCTTAATGGAAACTTTGTTTCTTTACTTATTTGTATTTGACCATTCCTACATTTTGGATTAATTTGTAACATTGGAAGTTTAAGAATTATTGCTGCTCTATATTATAAATTATTTCCTAAAGAAAGAGGAGAGAATAACATCTATTCTGAAAAAAAGAGAATAGGATGATGTACCACCCAAGCTTAGATTAGAAGTCAAAAATTGTATTCATTCTTATGATAGATAAAGTAGTTAGTTAAAGGAGGAGACTCCCTTTAGAAGAATAGGAGAGATTTAATCTCACATACTATCCTTGGAACCATAATTTTGCAAAATTTTCAACCAACACAAAGAAACCCTTAGTGATGGGATCTCTACCTCAAAAGGAAGAATATCTTCCACACCATACACCAAAGAATAAGGTGTTTCACAAGTTGGTATGCGGATAGACGTGCGATAGGCCTACAAGGCAAGATTCAACTACACATGCCAATCCTAGCCAAAATCATTGACAACCTTTTTTGATGTCTTAATGATGGTTTTATTGGATGCCTCAACTTGGCCATTACTTTGTGGATAATATGGAGTTTAGAATCGGTGATGAATATGGAACTTTTCATAGAGTTCTCTGTCATCTTGATTTTTAAATGGATGATCATTATTAGTGACTATGGAAGGAAGGACTTCATATCGACATATGATATAATTCAAAATGAACTTAGAAAGTTGTGTGCCAGTGATATAGGTCATTGGTATAGCTTCAATCCATTTAGTGAATTTTTTTTTGTAGTTATGATGAATTTGTGTCCATTTGTAGATGTTAGATGAATCTTGCGTATGAGGTCAAATCCCCACTAAGAAAAGAGCCATGAAGATATAATAAGTTAAAGCTCTTGTGTTGGCATGTGAATAAAATATCCATGCATCTAACACTTATAGAAATTCTTTGCAAAATTGTGAGCCTCTTTTTCCATCCTTGGCCAATAGTATCTAGCTCATACCAAATTTTTGGCTAGGCTTAGACCATTGAAATTGCCCCCACATATACCATCATGAACATTGTGTAAACTTGTTTGTACTTCATCAGAATCCAAACACCTAAGAAGGGTTTGGTCAAAGAAGCGATGGTAAAGAGTATAACTGATGATCACATATTTAGTTGATTGGTGAGTAAAGGCTCGATGTTAGTTATGGAAAAGGTTTGGAGGTACAACTTAGGATTTCAGATAGTCATAAATGATGATATGATGAATCAATAATGACTCGGTCAACTACTGAGAGGGGGGGTGAATCAGTAGATAGAAAAACAAACAAAAATTTCACCAAACTTAATACCAACTCATAAACAACTTTTGAACTAATCGGTTTAGATACTGTATCTAAAACTATAACTGCATTGTCAAGTTTACCAGTTGACTAAAATATCAATATAATAGTGTAATTAGATCTATAACTTAGATACCTTTTATCCAAAACTTAAAAACACTTACTAACATTAGTAATAGCTCATTTAAGATCACTTCTAGTCATCTAAACATGTCTTAGTGGTTTTACCAGTTAAACATATTAACCATATCAAAACATTCACAAAATCATTCACCACTTGACACAATGATTTTTGATGTGGAAACCCAAATGGGAAAAACCACAATGGGGATGAATACCCACAAGTATTCTAAACTCTTCTAATGTTTTCCCTATTAGGAGCCAAGCCTTGTTAGAAGCTTTACAAAAATGTCCTGTTAAGAACAGATCCGGTTAAGGACCACCCAGTTAAGGGATTGACTAAAATACCCCATTAAGAGCAGTACCCTGTTAGGAGTAACCTCAGTAGAGGATTTGAAATCCTAGCTAATGGATCACCTGGTTAGAGGATTTAGATAGCACCAAGCCTGTTAAAGCTTACCCAGTTAGGATATTTAACTGTTGTAATTGTTAGAGAACAACAAGGTCTTGGTGATCTAGTAATAGCACTGCTCTGCTTGATCAGATCCGTTTATGCTCCCATCTGCCTTCAAAACATTCTGCAAATACTTCTTCTGGTTTGACAACAATCATACTACCACACAACCAAAATTACCAACACTATTACAAAACAACTCATCCACCTTATAAGCAAATACAATAGGTCGGTAACACATCTCAAAACCTAACATCTCATAGAGATTACAAACATATCGGTTCAAACATGACCATTGGATTACATAGTAATCATCTGCACATTGTTCTAAACAACCTCAACTGCTCTTGGATCACCGCTCATCGAATTTTGTAACTCATCACGCAGTTTCCACTTCATGCTACGCACTTGCTCATTCCCAAGATAAAGAATTGTCTTCACATGCTAAAATCACTTTGAAACTTACCACGTGCAACATGCATACATGTGATAATCATCTCCGATCACCATTCAATCATATATCAACACAGCCAATTCTCCAAGATCCATCGGTTAGGGTTTATGATATCAATAGGTTAGGGTTATCAGTTAATCACTCTACTTGAAATACCAATACTAGTTTCCAACACTGCTCCACTACCTGTTGCATAACTACATCACTACTGGTTGTAATACAACTCCATTACTAGTTACTATTGACATCAATGACAATATTATACTTCATTAATACAATTTTCATGCAATGCCAACAACAAATGTCCTTATACCATGGAAAATTAGGACCAACAATTACACATACCAGATCTAACTAAGGGATCTCAAAAGATGGGATTAATAACTGCTCTATCAAAAACTCACACCTTTCAACATTCTAAGGCATATCTAACATGGAAGCAATTTTTTTCATTGTATCTATTGATTTATTTTGAAGCCTTGGAACTCAACTAAATCAAATGACTAAGAAATTTTCTTTTAAAAATTCAACTAATTGCTTATAGGGGATGAGCTTTTTATCTTTTGTATCATAATCATCATTGACTTGTCAAATCACAAGTTGATAATCCTTGTAGACTTGAAGGTGTGTGATGTGCCATTGAATCGCTATTCAAAGTTGTGTTACCAAAGCGTATGGATACTCTACAATGTTGTTTATACAATCAAAAGTGATTCTATAAAACTTTGGAATAACATCGCCTTGAGGGGTCATAAATAGTATTCATGCTCCTGAATTAAACCTTGTATGTGATCCATCAAAATATAACTGCTATGTATCAGAAATTGTTGTTGAAAAGACAAACTCATTAGGAAAATCAGTCAATAATGGGTGATCGTCTTGAACAGGTGCATCTATGAGTTGATCAACTATAACTTATCCTTCAATTGCCTTTCTATCAGTATACTCAATATAAAACTAGCTTAGAATCATTACCCATTTTGCTAACTGGCCAACAAGGGCTACTTTATTTAGTAGGTACTTTAGTGGATCAATTTTGGTTACCCGTAATATTTTGTGGTTCAACATGTAGTGTCAAAGTTTTTGTACTACAAAGACTATGACTAGGCATGCTCGCTCAATGGTGGAATAGTTCAATTCATAGTCGAGCAATGTTTTGCTGGTGTAATAAAGTTCTCTCTCCTTTCCTTCTTTGTCATGCTGTGCTAAGAGAGCTTCCAATGCTATAACATTGGCTGAGATATACAAAATGAAAGGTTTTCCTTCAATAGACAACATTAAAACTAGTAGTGACAAGAGATAATCTTTGAGTTGATGGAATTCTCATTGGCATTGCTCTATCCATTTGAAAGCTACCCCTTTGTGAAGAAGGTGTTAAAATTGGTGACACTTGTTAGCCAACTGTGTTATAAATATTTGAATTGATTACAATTTTCCTTGAAGTCTTATCAATTGATGAAGATTTGTAGGTAGAGGCATATCCGTAATTGCTTTTACTTTTGTCGGATCCATTTTGATGCCTTTGTGAGAGATGATGTTTCCTAGTAAATTTTCTGATGTAACCCCAAAAACACACTTCTTTGGGTTTAGTCTAAGCTTATATTCCTCTATTATATCAAATATTAGGGCCAAGATGCCAAGGTGACTGTCTCTAGTAACTTATTTACACAACAATTCATCAACATAGTCCTCCATCAATGTGTGCATAAAGTCATGAAATAGTATTGTCATGACTCATTGACATGTTGCCCCTACATTTTTGAGACAAAAAGGAATCACATTCCAGTTCATATATGCAATGTTGTACTTGTCTTTGGAATCACATTCGCAATGGTACAAAACCCAACCCCAAAGTTCTATGTCTCATTTCATGTATGATTGACTCTATTGTTTTTTGTTTGGACCCAAACCACTATGTCCATCATATTCTTTTTTCTGCATTATGGTGGAACCTTTGCCATATTGTTCCATTGGTAACTTCACAGGTCGTACGTCTGCTTCATCCTTGTAGAGCTAATCTGACATATTTGCATCAAGAGTTTCTTTTTTCAATTCTCCTAATTTTGTAAATGTGGTGGGGGGTTGATATTGGATGATAGTCAAAGGTTATTTAACATCCTTGATCTTGGATCTTCATCTTGTCCTTGATTGATTCCAACTATTCTTAAGGATCCACATATTTGGAGTTGTCAAAGGAAGGTACTTCTCTGTTTACTGGTACTTGTTGTTCCAAAGTATTATTTAGGTTGGCACAAAACTGGAAAGGATTTAGATCTCCCAAAATTGTTATCTTAGTCCCACTAAATGAGAACTTCAAACATTGATGATAGGTAGTGTGTCAACTTGAATTTCATCTTCAAAATACTACCTGCAGCATATTAGTTTCACAAAATACAAAGGAAATACTACAGGAAATCCAAACTCAACTAATGAAACTGCATGAAATGAATATAAAATGAAAACATTATTACCTTCATGATTTAAGTCTCATTGTGTCCTAACTCCACTATTCCAAGTTGCAGATGATTTGCTCTCAGACAAGCACTGGTAGATTCCAAGATGGCATATGAAGATTGGACTGATAGTTAACTGATACTATGATAATGCAAATGATATTAAGCTAAAATGATATGAAAATGATTTATGCTCAAAACTCTAAAATGCTATTTGCTTCAAACTCAAACTCACAGATGCAAGATGAAGACTCCTATATTACTATATGATTAGCTATTAGTTTATTTTTCTTTTAGTCTATTGGTTTCAAAAAGGCTTAGGAGACCTCTTTTTATAGATTTTTGAGTGCATGAGCTTAGGTGCTAGAGATCAGTGGTCATGATCAGATCTTGCAGATTGGATGGCTATGAGCATGAAGCTGAAGGTTGAGAGAAAGGGGGAAGGAGAAGACGAGTGTCACTCATCTCACCTTGACTGAGGGGAAGACTTGAGAGAATATAGGATAGTTGGAGAAGATGTAGGAATGAGAGGACAAGTGGACTCAAGTCCTCCTAAGATATAGGGATGTTAGAGAGAATATAGAAGAAGGTTAGGAAATATGTGTACGTACACAATATTTCATTTATTTTGGAAGTTGGAGATAAGTGGCTAATAAATGATTTTATTTTATTTTATTGAATTAATTTAGCCACATGATGGATGAGCTGGCAAAGGAAAGATGAAGTGGAGATGGAAGATGCGTTGGAAATGGGATTTAAATAATTAAGAAATTATTTAATATTTGAGACTATAGGATAGAATAATAACCATTAAATATTAGATATTTAATTGATTGATTAGAAGAAAAGGATAAATGAATTAATAGAAGGACATGAAATGAATTAAATAAATTGATCTTTAAAGATTATCTATTTAATAGAAGATTAAATATGAAATAAATATAAAATATTTATTTAATTGCTCATAGCCATTTTTATGTGTATACATTTTGCCCCTCTTTGAAATGATGTTGAGACAACATTGTTTCAAAGATTAAATCAAGTCTTGATAATGCGCTTGGTGGATATAAAAATCTTGACTGTGTGCCCCCTCGGTAGATTGATTGTGAAATTATTGAAAAATTTGGATTGAACGATTGATCTCACGATAATTGATTGAAATTTCTACAACTTTGGTTGATGAAAATGTCCGCTCTTTGATTACTTTGATATTTTTCTTGATTTGATGATTGATAGAATTTGATTGATCTCATGATCGATGAGGGTCAATGATATAAACTCGAAGCTTTTATGATTTGATAGGATAGAGTTTGATTGATGAACATTTGATTGACTTCATGATTGATGAATTCCAATGATGTAAACTCAAGATTGGATAGACTAGATGCATAACCTCATGATGAATGAGCGTCACTAATATGTGGTCAAAGAGATTTATGGAAATCTCAAGTGAGAGAATAGGATACCTGATTGATTGATAAAAGTGATTGATTGGATCAAGAAATGACATTTTGTTGATATCATCTTGCAAGAGGATCTAAATGTATTTATTCATCCAGGGGGAGCAGGAGGATCAATGAGGCCTACAACATCTGAAAAAGAGTGGTGCTCTTCGTCCTAGTTGACATATTGATATGAGACATTGATTTGTATCATGGGACATTGTATTTTATTGATTATTTCTTTGATATCATTGTATACTTGGGTTGTTTATTTTTTTATGATGATATGAAGACATGGACCCTATATGATGTTGATGATTCATGATTTATTATGCATGCTACTCTATATGATGATGATCTATATGCATGTTTTGATGATCTTTTCTTTCCTTTATTTTCATGATGATGATGTTATATATTATGCAATGGTGATAAAATGAAAATGCATTTGATTTTTGATTTTGATGATTATGGATGCACTTTAATGGTTACTAATTTCAATGATATTCTTTACTTAAATGATGCGAATACAATGATCTATATGAGAATGTTTCTAATGATTACGCATGCTAATTAATGTTGATTTTTAATGTGTATGCATATGAAATGATCTACATGAAATGTATTTGATTTTAAGTTTGATGATTTAAATTTTAATGATGATCAAACTTATGTGATGGATTCTTATATGTAATGCTTATGATTATAATGAATGAATCTAAGTGCAAAGATGCAACTAAATGACTTTAATGGATAAAAATGAACTAAAATGATAATGATCCTCATGTAAAATAAAAATTATTATATACTACATGATTTATGAAATGCACTTAATGGAATGCAAACTAATGCAATGCAAATGAAAAATGCAAACCTAATGAAATGAATGAACCTAAAATGATCAAATGCAATTTTTTTTCATTTGTCCAAGTATACTCAATCTTTATTTATGATTGTTGATCTGTGAATGGAATGAAATGCTTATAATGCAACTAACAATGAATGATAATAATGCGGATGAATAATGAGCTAATCTAAAATGATCTAACTAAAATGATACTTCCATTCTTCATATGTTGTCTTATAATAGTGCTTGATTTCATCATTGAGATTTTTAAATGTTGTAAGAAAATACAAACAACTTGACATAATGATTCAAGCTGACCTGAGTATTTCTTACATGGATTTTGATATAGAAAGTTTATACAAGCAACTTAATATGATGAATCAAGTTGACCTGAGTATTTCTTGTAGAACAGACAAGGATTACCCCCCTTTAAGCATGACTCAGAACGTCCTCCTTGATCTTTTGTCGATCGTATCCTTAGCCAAGTACATACCTTAATAAGAGATAAACCACATACAACAAACAAAGAAAATAATCATGCCCATCATAGCTTCTCTAGTCATTGACATCCTTGAGTCACATAGAGTACATGATTAGCAATAAAATCAAGATATAAACACTGAATCTTGTATGTCATTCACATGTTCTCATGGTCATTAAGTAATATAATCATCTTGATGAATGATCTTTGATAATATTTCATATCTTGCTGGTTGATTCCTCATTTTGTGAGTTTCATGATTCAGTTGTTACAAAATGCCTTCATCTCTGTTGCTTTATTTCTTGTTATCTCTTTCAAAACCCTAGATGTTTTTGGTTTTTCTAAGTTTCCCAAATCTTTTGGATTTTCAAAGATTCAAAAGATCACCTTAGCAAAAATAAAACTTTATTATGGATTTACAAAAAATGATCCAAACCATGATGGGATACAAATGCAGATATGACTGATTCTGATAAAGTCTAAGATAGTGACTACGACAAGTATGTCAAAGATTGATAATTGTTGGTAAGCTACATATTCTTGCTAATGGTTCAAAAAAATGAAAGTGAAAGATGAAATGGATAGGCTCGGATAAATGGAAGCAATAGATGCAAATAGGATGGAGAGATGGGATAGGATGGAGTGAATAGGTATGCAAAGCGATCTCATAGATGGAAGAACTCGCTTTTTAGATAGCACCTATTTACTAGGTTTTCACTGTCTAAAGTTATTGCATTTTTTCCATATTTTGATTTTTTTTTCTATTTTCACTATTTTATGGTTTTTAGGGATTTTTTGCCTTTCTGATTTTTACCGATTTCTTCAGGACTTTATATGCTTTTTACTGATTTTAAAAAAAAAAAATTCAGGACTTTATATCTCAAACATAGAATTTCTTGAGATGGATGGAATTGATAGGTTCATCAAACCAATCACCTTTAGGGGTAGATAACTGGTATTCTCTTGAGCCATATGCTGCTACTATGACAAAAGGACCTAACTAATTTGGTTCAAATTTACCCTTCTTTTCTCAGTCTTGCTAATTTCTCGGATTCTCCCTTAGAACTATATCTCTAATATGAAAAATGTGTGGCTTGACTCTATGATTATAACTTCTTGCCATTCTCTATTGATATGCCTTCAAATGATCTATTGCATTTTGGCGACGTTCTCAAATCAACTCAAGTTATTGAATTCTAGAGACGTTTTGTTCTTCTTCTTGTATAAGACCTTTCAAAGAAACTTGTAGAGAAGGTATCTCTACTTCTATTGGTAATATGGCTTCTGATCCATAGACTATGCAATATGGAGTTGCTCTCGTTGGTGTATAGAAGTTGGTTTGGTATGCTTAAAGAGAAAGATTTAGCTGAATGTGCCAGTCTTTACCAGCTTCATTGACTATTTTCTTCAAGATTTTCAAGATTATTTTATTTGATGCCTCAGCTTGACCATTTCCTTGTGGATAATATGGTGTAGAGAACCTATGTTGGATACAAAATTATTCACATAGTTCCTTCACATCTTGATTCTTAAATGGTCATCCATTATCAGTGCTAATGGTCATAGGGACTCCATAGCGACAGATTATATAATTCAACATGAATGATGATATTTGTTTTGCTATCACTTTTCTCAAAGGTGTTGCTTCAATCCATTTAGTGAAATACTTAATAGCAGTCAAAATGAACTTATATCCATTAGAGGAAGAAGGGTTTATCTTACCTACCAAATCAAGACCCCATTGGGAGAATGGCCATGATCCTTCCATAGGATGCAATTCTTGTGTTGGTGTGTGGATGAGATTCCCATGGATCTGGCATTGTTTGCATTTCTTGGCATATGTGAATGAATCTCTCTCCATAGTAGGCCAATAGTAACCCATAGGAATAATTTTATTATCCAACGTTAATCCACTTGAGTGTGTGCCACAAACACTAGCATGAACTTCATTAAGAACTTTCTTAGATTCTTCTTATTCGAGACATCTCAATAGAGTGATATCTAGACCTCACCTATATAAGTTATCAGCAATAATAGTATAGCGGGATGACTAACTGATACAATTTCTTCTTTGATTGTAGGATGGGTCAGGAGGAAGGATAATCTCTTTTTAGTATTGATAAGTTTGGTCGTATAAGGATTGATCGGTTCTAGATATATAGCGAATCATGTGGGTATGCTGGGATTCAATAGTAGGTTTCAAGATATCTTCCACCATGAATTCATAATGTTGTTGATTCTCTTGATTCTACAAAAGAGATGCTATTGTAGCCATTGCATTTGCTGCTTTATTCTCATTTCTTGGGATTTGAATGAATGATACTTCTTCAAAGTGTTCTTTAAACTCTTCTACCAATCATTTGTAGGGCATGAGCTTGTCATCCTTAGTTTGATAATAATAATTTATTTGGTTGATTATAAGTTGTGAATCACCATAAACATGTAATTCCAATGTTTCTAACAGTTTCTTGCATATTTGGAGGAGTTAAGTTAGGATTTAGTGATTTCTTTTCTAGCTTTTTGAAAAGTGGGTTAAAAAGAACTCATGTTTCCTTTTGGGTAAAAAGAACTTCATTTTTCAATTTGCTGTTCTAAAAAGTACCTCACTTTGTTTGGGCTCTAAAAATAATCACACTTGTAAGGTAAAAAGAATAAGAATTCAAACATTTACTTTCTTGCAAAGTTGGGATTCACACCTCAAATTTTGGGTTCTAAAAACAACAACAATCTTTCATTTTATTGCAAAGGTAAAAAGAACAATCAATCTTATTTTTTTGCAAGTTAAAAGAACAATCAACTTGTCCAGTCTTACAAAGAAAGTTACTTTTTGCAATGATTTTCATTTTGTTGACCAGGATTTACAATTCCTAGTTTAGAAAATCATTTGCTATGTGGGGCTAAAATAAACACAATGCTTGTTGGAGCAATATCTCCAAATAGAGGATATATCACATTGCTATGGAAGTTAAAAAGAACACTTATACTCTATGTCTTGAAAGTGGTAGGCATATTCTCTCCCCTTAATTAGCTAACCAAAAAGCCAAACCCACTCTTTTATGCTTTCTTTACTTTCAAGCAATTAAATCATTTAGAGGGCCTGCCTTCCTGAAGCCTTGAGGGGGATAGTGAGAAGGGTACGACCCAAGCGGGTAATGACTTTATCCCCAAGTTTACCAACTCACTATAATCAAATGTGGAGGCTAATGAAAATATGCTCAAATGGAAGTGTGTATTTGATAGCCTTCCCCTAGTATCCTTGTGATGCGAAAAGCCTTTGTTCTAAAGGTTTGGAAGCCTCTGAATTGAGTTTATCATTTTACATGCCAAACAAAATCCTTACTATGAACCATAGAAGTAGAAGCTTTTAGCTAAGTTAGTTGACATACATTGGCAATATCATAGTTGAAGGGTGGGGAAGAATCCACCCCCAAGATTATTCACCATATATTGTTAAACAATTCAAATAACCAGAAGACAACTGAGAGGGGGGGTCTGAATCAGTTGTCTCAAATTACCGGAACTATTAGAAATTAAGACAATAATACTAAAACCCCAAAAAATAATATTGTAATTCTTAAACCAAATACTAGAATAGCAGTTAAACCAATTAAGCATAAACAATAATCATAAAATAAAATCCATCCACATGACACCAAGATTTGTACGTGGAAAACCTGGTAAAGGGAAAAACCACAGTGGGAAGCCTACCCATAGTCAGATAATACTTCTCTAGTAAGTATGTGAATTACAATTGAGGGGTCTACACTTGCAGAAGGCCAATAGCCTATAGCACACTTCTTATTACAAAAGGAGCCTCACTGACTACATAGAAATCCAAACTACAATCCAGAGAAGTGTTGAACTACAAAAGATAGCATCTCCTATGCTTGAGTACAATTCTGGTTAAGCTCAATACCAGAGGACTAAATCCTCTTACATAAACCCAATTCGATCTCCAATGATCAACCAACTCCTTTTCCTGAATGATATTACATTATTCGCACATTACATTCCTTGACCATGACCTCTAACCATAACCATGATGATCTAAAATGAGATCTTACATCTATATATACAAACCCTTGACCATAAACAATTATGTCGGTCACCAAATAATAAACCAATTACATAAATACAAACCATGTCAGTCTAAGGCCAAATAAATAATATCCAACGCATAAGACATCCCAGAAATACATCAAGAGGTCCAATCCACACATTACTTTAAAGCTGGTCCATAACCTAGATTAACCGAGACCCAGTATAGGTCCACACACTACAACAATGATCTCCATCCACTAAGTCTTGAACATGATCACCAACAACATCCTGAAACTCCACCAAAATTTGCACCAACACCACTTATGCAATTCATCAAAGATCTTCATCAAAAGCTCTACTAGTGAAACCCTCGCCAGAACCAGAAACTAAGCTTCTAAGAAAATAGGATAGCATCTGATCATCAAACCAAAACCAACTGACCAAATATGAACATGAGTATCATGAACAAGCCAATTCCATCACCAAATCATACCAGAGCCTATCAAATCATGCTAGATTCAGATTAACCAGAAACCACTCAACCTACCAGGACTAGAAGGGTGCTGGTAAAGCATCCAAATAGCTAGTGTTGGTATCAATGACAAAACAGCAATGCAACACATAATCAATTCCACCAAATGGCTAAAAATTTCCCCCTTTGGCATTGATGGCAACACTAGATGTGAAAAACTTTTAAGTACCAAGAAATGCCAAACAAGTCTCCCCCAATGGAAGACAACCAACAATCTCTCACATACAGCTCATGAATGTCAATATCTCTCCCTTTTACTTTTGTTATTAATATATCTCCCCCTTTGAATTTTTCTTTTTCTTTCTTTGTCTTTTTCACATCAATATCTCTCCCCCTTTGACATCAATGCCATAAGTCTAACAAAAATATGAAAGTAAAAACATAAACCACTGAATCGCAAAGATGACTACTCCCCCTAAGTAGTAGCATCCCACATTAGTGCCAAAATGAATGGTATTTCTGATAATGCATGCTGGATTGATAGCAAACTGCACCAGTCAAGTCTCTATTAGAGGGGCAGAAACTCCCAATCTATCTCTTAGGTACTCAAATGGTTCCTTGGGCAATGGTTTAGTAAAAATATCTGCAATCTTCTCTTTAGTGTTCACATAAACCAGTCTAACTTCATTTGCTTCCACCTTTTCTTTCAAAAAATTACACTTGATAGATATGTGCTTTGTTTTAGAGTGAAATACTAGATTCTTTGATATATCAATAGCAGTGGAGTTATCACAGTGAATAACTACCGGTGCATCACAATCCACCTTTCTATCCTTCAACATTTGCTTCATCCATAAAACTTGTGTATAGTTAGTAGCAACAACAACATACTCAGCTTCAACAGTAGATAAAGAATTACATGACTATTTCTTGTTGATCCATGAAACCAACTTCTTTCCAAGAAAGAAAGCTCCACCGAAAGTGCTTTTCCAGTCATCAACATCTCTAGTCCAATCAACATCTGTATATGCACATAAAGTAAAGTTATCATCCTTAGGGTACCACAAGCCATATTCTTATGTACCTTGCAAGTATCTAAAATTCCTTTTCACCACAATCTCATGATTTTCTTTAGGATCACTCTGAAATCTTGAAACAATACAAACATCATTTATAATGCCAGGCCTAGTCTGAGTCAAATAAAATAGACCTCCAATCATATATTTGTATCTTGTAGGATTTACTGGTGCAAAAACATATTTTCTTGTCAATTCTCACTTGTAACTATAGGAGTACTTACTAGTTTAGAATCTCCCATACCAAATTTCTTCAACAATTCCTTAGCATATTTAGTTTGACAAATAAAAATACCTTTATCAGTCTGAGTAATCTACAAACCTAAGCAAAATTTCATTTCACCAATCATAGACATCTCAAATTATTTCTCCATATTCTTAGAAAATTCTATGCATAACTTATCTTCACCTCCAAAAATAATTTCATCAACAAATACTTCAATAATCAATATATCATCATCAATGATCTTATAATATAAATTACTATCATCACTGTCCTTAGTAAAACCAAGCTTCAAAAGATATTTATCCAACCTTGCATACCAAGCTCTAGGTGCTTGTTTCAATCCATATAAAGCTTTCCTTAACTTGCAAACCACATTTGTATCATTTGATAGTGGAAAACCATCAATTTGCTCAATATAAACTTCCTCATCAAGATCCCCATTTAAAATTGTATATTTAACATCCATATGATAAACCTTGTAGTTTTTATAAGCAACAAATAATCTTATAACTTCAATCCTAGCTATAGGTGCAAAAGTCCCTCCATAATCAATTCCTTCCTTCTGAGAATATCCTTTACAAACCAATCTAGCCTTATTCCTTATAAATTGACCATCCTCATTCAACTTATTCCTAAAACCCATTTAGTTCCAATTACATTTTTATTTTTAGGTCAAGGAACCAAGGTCCATGTGTTATTTTTCTCAATCTAATCCAATTCTTATATCTTTCAACCAATATTCATCTTTACATGCCTTAATTACTGATGCTGGTTCAACTTGTGAAATTAAACATACCTCGTTAGTTGTCAGTCTTCTTCTTGTCATCACTACATTTCTCTTATCCCCAATGATTTGATCTTCTAAATGATTCAATCTCACATACCTAGGAGTATTATGTCTTTCTGTTCCTCTTCCCCATTCTTTAGTTACTGTAGAATTATCTAATACTACCGGAGTAACTGGTTCAATATTCTATTCTGGTAAAGGTGCTACCAGATCAAATATAATCATTTCCACTATCGATTCCTTCTCAGAAACTCTGATTTGACTTCTATTCAGCTCATCTATTTTGACATTGGCACTCTCCACAATTCTCTGCAATCTCTTATTATAACATCTATATGCTTTAATTTAATTAGATAACCAAGAAATATGCCTTCATCACATCTAGGATCAAATTTACCAATGATATCATCTCTCCTAATATAACATTTACTACCAAAAATTCTGAAATACTTAACTGTAGGTGTATTGCCAAACCATAATTCATAATGCGTCTTACTGGTTTCTCCTTTGATATGTACTATATTGAATGTATAAACTGATGTGCTCACTGCTTCTCTCTAGTAGATATGAGGTAGACTAGCTTCCATCATCATTATTCTAGCAGCATCCAAGATAGTTATGTTCTTCCTTTCCACAACTCCATTCTGCTGAGGTGTCCGAGGAGAAGAAAATTGTCTTCTTATTCCATGCTTCTCACAAAAGCTACTAAACTCACCGGATGTGAATTCTCCACGATGATCTGACCTCAAAAATTTAATCTTCAATCTTGTCTATGTTTCCACTTTAGTCTTAAATATTGTAAACTTGACAAATGCTTCATATTTTTCTTTTAGAAAAGTAACCCACATCAGTCTAGAATAATCATCAATGATTAGCATGAAATATCTATCACCTTGAAAACTTTTAATTCTAGCAGGGCCCCACAAATTAGTATGAATAAGATCAAGAACATTATTTGATTTATCTTGTATACTCCTAAAAGAGGTTCTGACCTGTATACCCATTTGACATTCTTTACATACCGGATTATAGGGCTTCATAATCTTAGGTATATCCCTAACTGCCTTAGTTGAACTAATCTTCACAATGCAATCAAAATTCACATGGCACAACCTTTTATGTCATAGCCAACTCTCATCAATCTGTGTAATCAAACATTTATTCACACTGGAGTTCAAATGAAATATATTACCTTTTGTTTGTGTACTAGTCACAATCTCCAAGCTAGATTTGTTAGTGATTTTGCATTTTCCATCCTTGAATTGTAAATGAAATCCATTATCTACCAATTGTTGTACACTCAAAAGATCATGTCTTAAACCTTCAACATAATAAAGATTGTCAGTATTGTTCTTACCATCCAATGATATAGTTCCTTTCCCTTTGATCATGCATGCTTTGTCATCTCCAAATCTAACTAGACCGCCATCAAATTCTTGCAAAGATAGAAACTTCCCTTTATCTCCTGTCATATGATGTGAACAACCGCTATCAATTACCCATTCATCCTTGTCTTCAATTTTAGTAGCAAGTACCTTCTCTTTAGGTACAGTCTCTTCCAGTATTGAATCATCTTCCTTAATAGCCAGGAACACCCATTCCTTCCCATTGTCGGAACCACTAGCAAAGTCTTTTGTCGGTTCATCATCAGAATCAGTAATGCCTTCCTCGTCCGTTATGTAGCATGATTTGTCTCTATTTTTCTTATACTTGTACTTGTTCTGATATCCAAGGTTAGGTTTAAATGATCTTCTAACTCTTTCTTCAAATCTTGAATTCCTTTCAGGACATCTAGATGTAAAATGACCAATCTTATTACATGCAAAACATTTAAAAGGTGATTTTCCTTCATACTTACTTCCTATCGGTCCTTTAGGTACTCTTCTAGAAATTAGTGCTTCAAGTTGCTCAACCTCATCATCTTCTCTCTTCATATCTTCTAATTCCTTTTCAAATAAAGATTTCCAGTCTTTCTTACTAGTTGTAGATGTAGATGCATGAAAAGCAGGTTCAAACTTCACAGCTCTAGATGGTCCAAATTCTTCAAGCTTAGAAGCAGATAGTTTCCTAGCCAAAGTATCTCTTTTGATAGATGTATTAGCCATTGTTCTCAACTCATTAATAGTAGTAGCCTTTATTTTGTAAGTCGTTGGTAGGGCTCTGAAGACTTTAGAAACAATTTCATCTTCTCTTCGAGTTCCACCACAACATTGAATTCCCATAACAATCTCATTTACCCTTTCCATGAATGCAGTAATCCTTTCATCTTCTTCCATCTTTAGGTTTTTATATCTCACTTGGTAACCATCAAGTTTAGAAATCTTCACTGTAGGGTCACCCTCATTTAAGAGTCTCCAACTTATCCCATATAGCCTTTCCAGATGATTTTTCAGTTAATCCCATTATTTGTTGATCAGAAATTGCACACAAGAGAGATTCTCTTGCTCTACAATCATTCTCAAGATCCTTGTCTAGGTTTTCCAAAAAAGGATTACCATATCTTGGATTATAGGACGTGACACCATTCTATGTGATCTCCCAAATCTCCTTGCCAAGACATCTCAGATGTGTCTCCATCTGAATCTTCCATACTGTGTAATTTGTTTCATCAAGCCTCATAATATCCCTCTGAAAGATAGCTCTAGAAGAAATGGATGAACTTGAACTTTTAGACACCATAGGATCTTCCTCAAGCAGTTAAGCTTTTTGTAGAGAGGACCAAAGCTCTGATACAAATTGTAAGACAGTTCAAATAACCGGAAGACAACTAAGAGGGGGGGTGAATCAGTTGTCTCACATTAATAGAACTATTAGTAATTAAAACTTTAATACTAGAACCCAAAACAATAATACTAGAATGATTAAACCAAATACTGGAATAGTAGTTAAACCAATTAAGCATAAACAATAATCACATAATAGAAGCCATCCACATGACACCAAGATTTGTACGTGGAAAATTCGGGGAAAAACCATGGTGGGAAGCCTACCCACAATCAAATAATACTTTTGCAGTAAGTATGTGAATTACAATTGAGGGAACTGCACTTGCAGGACGGCCAATAGCCTAGAGCACACTACTCATTACAAAAGGAGCCTCAATGACTACATATAAATCCAGACTACAATCCAAAGAAGTGTTAAACTGCAAAATATAACATCTCCTATGCCTGAGTATAGTTTTGGTTAAGCTTAATATCGAAGGAATAAATCCTATTACATAAAACTAATTCAATCTCCAATGACTGAACAACTCCTCTTCCTGAATGATATTACATTATTCACACATTACATTCCTTGACCATGACCTCTAACCATAACCATGATGATCTACAATGAGATCTTACATCTACATAGACAAACCCTCGACCATAAACAATTAGGTCAGCCACTAGATAATAAACCATTTAAATAATTACAAACCATGTTGGCCTAAGACCAAATAAATAATATCAAACGCATAAGACATCCCGAAAATACATCGAGAGGTCCAATCCACACTTTACATTAAAATCGGTCCATAACCTAGATCAACTGGGACCCAGTATAAGTCCACATGCTACGAAAATGATCTCCATCCACTAAGTCTCGAACATGATCACCAACAACATCCTAAAACTCCACCAAAAGTTGCACCAACACCACTTATGAAATTCATCAAAGATCTTAAAAGATATGTCGGGGAAACCCTCAACGGAACTAGAAACTGAGCTTCTAAGCAAACAAGATAGCATCCGATCATCAGACCAAAACCAACTAACCAAATATGAGCATGAGTATCATGAACAAGCCAATTCCATCACCAAATCATATCGGAGCCTACCGGATCCAGATTAACTAGAAACCACTCAACCTACCAGAACTAAAAGTGTGTCAATAAAGCATCCAAACATCTAGTGTTGGTATCAATGACAAAACATCAATGCAACACATAATCAGTTCCACCAAATGTCCAACATATATCTCCCAAGATAACTACTCAATTGAGGAGATATTCTCTTTGGGTTAATTTATGGAAAAAGGTGAAAAAATGGGCACCCTCTAGGGGGTGACAAGGTTGTTTGAGCTGATGGAGTATCGAGAGTAGTGGGCTATGATATTGTCAATGACCCTTGAATAAAGAGTCTACTTGTTGTGTGTTATTTGTATCCAAATCGGTGAAAACATCAAGGATTTGAATACATCTTCAAAAGAACATACACTAAAAGTTTAGCATTAGGATGAACATTGTCTTCATGTGTGCTATGTATTCTTGTCACAAATGATCAAACATCTTGCAAAGTATCAATCAACAAATTAAAAAAAAAATAGTTCAAAGAAGGAGAAATCATAAGTGGAGAAGTTTTCAAATCCTACAAAGAATCTTTTGAGGTGGTTATCAACTTTTCAAATTATCTTTAGGCAAGACTTTCATCCAACAAGATTAGGGGATTATAAAACCAAGTGATCAAGTGTTTATCATCCAACTATCTCAATGACAACAATAGCTAGCTAGGTATTCAAGTTTGTCAAATCAAGTTTCCATATCGAGAGACTTTATCCATATCTTTTGATGTACTTTGTCAAAGGGGCCTATTGAACAAACCCTCTATCCGACTTAGTGAGCTTGGTTATCCAAAACAAAGTATCCATCAAGTCAACAACATCAACCTATCCAAAATGAAACTTTGATCACTCATGTGACCATCCCTTGTCACTTGAAAAAGAAAAAGCTTATTCAAAGGAAATGAGTCCTAGCCTAAATCAAGATCAAGATATCACGGCTCTCCAATATAATCCCACTTGTTATCAAGATCCTACCTATCAATAATTTTATGATGATCCCCTAATATTTTGGTATTCCATCCATGATGATCCCCTTTTATCTTAAGAGTAGAGTCCCATTTAACATCCACCTCCTAAGTAAGAGAAAGATATCCCTTCCATCTCCTTCACTAATCTAATTCATAATCAAGAGAAAAACACAAAATCAAATGATCCTACTCCAAGTCAAGATCAAGATGAAGAAATATCTTCATCCTCCAAATCCATTTTAGGTCCTTTCATTCCAAATTCAAACTCTTCATCCTCCAAATCCATTTTAGGTCCCTTTGTTCCAAAGTCAAACTCTTTATCCTCCAAATCCATTTTAGGTCCTTTCGTTCTAAAGTCAAACTCTTCATCTCCAAATCCATTTTAGGTACTTTCATTCCAAAGTCAAACTCTCCATCCCTTCCATCCATCTTGGTTCCTTACTTCCCTCCATCCACCATTCCATCACCTCAAATGATCCATAAGAAAGATCAACAAAGGCACACATCTTTGAACTTATTTCAAACATCTATCTAAACATCTTTTCAAAACTATTATTCTGTCAAATACTTTATCTATTTTGGG
The DNA here is from genome assembly GCF_030272615.1 of Cryptomeria japonica. Classification (NCBI taxonomy): domain Eukaryota; kingdom Viridiplantae; phylum Streptophyta; class Pinopsida; order Cupressales; family Cupressaceae; genus Cryptomeria; species Cryptomeria japonica. The sequence goes on from NC_081406.1 coordinate 143,032,623, forward strand.
TTCTTATGTCCCAAAATTCAATTGTCCTCCATCTCTTCACCACTTCTCGAGTTGTGTACCAACACTCATCTTGAATACATTTCCATCTATCCTCGCAAAAATCTTCAAACTTTATATATATTATCCAACACCTCTTTTCTATCCTTCCATCCCTTTCATTCAATCCTTTGCATAAATTTATCATCTGTGAAATAGGCATTTGTGTCATTTTGTGACATTCTTTCCCATGCTTGAATCTCATGTTCAGTTTATTTCCTAGTTATCTATTCATGATACACTTAAGAATTTGAGGTTGTTCCTCTTTAACATTATCTTTTGGCTAGGATACACACTCAATCCAGAAAAGAACCACTTATCATATCTTGGTACCAACATCTTTTGATTACTATATCTCATACACTTAATCAATTTCTCTAAATCATTGTGGTCTCTTAGTTGAAGACATGGCTAGTGAAAAATCTAAAATCTTGCTTCAGTGCCACTGTAATTATCAGACCCATATAAGTTTCACTACTTACAAGCCAATGCAACTAAAATAAGAAAAGAAAAAGACAATATCAAAAGATCCAAAGCATGATCAAGAAAATAAATTATCTAAAATAAGAAAAAAAAATATCGTAATGCTTGGCTATGGGAATATGTGAGTAACTCCATCGGGGCTATGAACACTTGGCTGACAATGGAGCAATATTTGTGATATTATAGCGATAACCTCGTTGGAGTTATGGAAGCTTGCTGGTAGCGAGGATTTATCCAGGATGCTTTTGAAGTCAAGGTAACTCATGTAGCTAGCCACATTGGATTCTGAAGATTACAATGATCATATGAGCTATAATGAACATTGCACATACATGGATAATCAAAGACTAAGTACCTTGATCCAGTTTGGGATTCTTCTTCCCTTTTTAGTCTACTTCCTAGTTGCTAGATATGTTCGATTGAATATTTTGGAGGTTCTAAGTGTGGGTTAGGTCTCTATCTTTGAAAAGTTCAGGATCACTTATTCAGGTGGTGCTAAATAATGTGACAATCTTACATATAACCCATTTACAAATGGAGACCTCTATACTTAGGGTCAAAGTTTCATCCACACTATTCTTCATACCACATCTCCAATTATGCTTCCTCCAGTGTCCATTACCCTATCTAGATTCATACAATGCTATCTACGATCTTTCTTCATGCTAATATATACCATCTATCCTAACTATTCATTTATTCCATCATCTATCACTATCTATGATCTAGTTTCACCTATCCATATCCTATCTCCATCCATATCCCCTTTTCCATCCTTAATATTGATCAAAACCAAGGACAAAAACATGATTTTAAGAACCTCTTGGCGTGTCTCCTCATACACTACTTTCATCTTTATCCTATCCATTTCCACCTTAATGGTTCGGTCATCAATTCATCCATTCCTTATCTTATTATACATTGGGGAAATCAAATACATTAATCCAAAAAGCTCCAAAAGTAAAAATATCTCAAAAACTAGAAATAAACAGAACAAAATTGAAAATCAAAGCATGAGAGCATGGCCCATCCATCAAATCAACAAACAAGAAAAATCTCAAAGTCTACAATCACACTGATCACATGTCTAGTTAATCAATCCATCTATCAAAATCAATATATCTTATACAGTGATAGGTACACTCAAAACTAGAGAGATCGATCTTATACGAGGTACTCACTCTTTGAAACTAGACATTCTTGTCAATCATCGAATAAATCAAAACAATGACAGAGATCAATATGATTGTTGGATTTTGTTATGGGTAGTCTTATCTTTATTAATTGATGGTAGGACATGTTTCATCTCTCAAAAATCATGAAAGACAAAAAAAAAAAGTGCAATAAAATCAAGTGAAAACTTGGTAAACAGACGCTATCTAAAAAGTGGGTTCTACCATCTATGAGATCGCTTTGCGTGCCTATTCACTCCATTCCATCACTTCCATCTATCCTATCTCATCCATTTCATCTTTCACATCCATTTCTTTGAACCATTAGCAGGAAATATACAGCTTACCAACAATTATCAATCTTTGACATACTTGTCGTAGTCATTGTCTTAAAATTTATTAGAATCAATCATATCTGCATTTGTATCCCATCATGGTTTGGATCATCCTTCTGTATGCCCATAATAAAGTTTGTTTCCTCTAGGGGGGAAATCCTAATTCCTTTTGCTAAGGTGATCTTTTGAATCTTTAAAAATCCAAAACATTTAGAAAACTTAGAAAAACCAAAAACATCTAGGGTTTTGAAATAGATAACGATCAACAAAGCAACAAAGATCAAGGCATTTTGTAATAACTAAATCATGAAACTCGTAAAATGAGGAATCAACCATCAAGTAATGAAAGATTATCAAAGATCATTCATCAAGATGATTATATCAGTTAATGACCATGAAAACATGTGAATGCCATACAAGATTCAGTGTTTATATCTTTATTTTATTGCTAATCATGTACTCTATGCAACTCAAGGATGTCCATGACTAGAGAAGCTATAACGAGGCATGATTATTTTCTTTTTTTGTTGTATGTGGTTTATCTCTTATTAAGGTATGTACTTGTCTAAGGATATGATCAGAAAAATATCAAGGAGGACGGTCTGAGTCATGCATGAAAGGAGATAATCCTTGTCTGTTCTACAAGAAATACTCAGGTCAGCTTGATTCATCATATTAAGTTGCTTGTATAAACTTTCTATATCAAAATCCATGTAAGAAATACTCAGGTCAGCTTGAATCATTATGTCAAGTTGCTTGTATTTTCTTACAACATTTCAATGGCTCAATGATGAAACCAAACACTGTTATTAGACAACATATGAAGAATGGAAGTATCATTTTAGTTAGATCATTTTTAGATTACCTCATTATTCATTTGCATTATAAGCATTCATTGTTAGTTGCATTATAAGCATTTCATTTCATTTAGAGATGAATGGTCATAAATAAAGATTGAGTATACTTGGACAAAATATAATAATTTGCATTTGATCATTGTAGGTGCATTTATCTTTAGAATCATTTCAATCATCATTCATTTCATTTATTTGCATTTAAATCGCTGCATTAGTTTGCATTCCATTAAGTGCTTTTCATAATCATGTAGTATATCATCATTATTATTTGCATTAGGATCATTATCATTTTAATTTTATTTTTTACCATTAAAGTCATTTAGTTTCATCTTTGAATTTAGATTCATTCATCATAATCATTATAAGCATTACATATAAGAAATCATATAGATCATTTGCATTTCCAATCATTATATGCATACACTTTAAAAATAAAAATTGAATATAACTAGAAGCATTCCCATATAGATCAATGCATTTGCATCATTTAAGTAAAGCATATCATTTAAGTTAGTGATCATTTTCATTTGCATCCATGATCATCAAAAATAAAATAAAAAATCAATTTCATTTTGCATTTCATTATCATTGCATCATATAGAGTATCATTGTCATGAGAATAAAGGAAAGAAAATATTATCATAACATCAACCATGTAATCAATGCATATAGATCATCATATAGAGTAACATGCATAATAAACCAAATATCATCATATAGAGTCCATGTCTACATATAGATCATCATAAAAAAATAAAAAATCCAAGTATACAATGATATCAAATCAATAATAAAATGCAAGTGCTTCATCAATATAAATCAGGTCAAGGTTATCCTGTGCCACTACCACCTGACTTTGTCCATCTCTGTGGTTGTGGGTGAGAAGATCCTCCAGATGGTTTCCCCCCCTGATCACCACTCCTCTGAGAAAGTCCCATGATTCCACCACTGCTAGTATTCATCCTCATAGTAGTATGATAGCTACCTACCCTTTGACTCTCTGTGACTAAATCCTCATATAATTGTTGCTAGTGTGTTGTCTCCTTCCTAGCCCAAAATAGTGTTATGATCATATCACTTGAGAGAGTACCAGATCCAACCTATTGAATGTGATCAAGAAGACCCTAAGTATCCTACTATCTCCTGACAACCCTGTCTCTTTATGTCATGAGTGTCTGCACCTGTGCCCTAAGTTGATCTATCTATTCTCTGAGACTATCCAAGGTCTCCTTCTCTAGCATATCCTACTGAGAAACGTGATCCCAAATCCCCTCATCTTCATATCCCTCTCCACCAACTGGAATCTCAACCTGAGTAGCCCTCAAAACCTATCGTCTAATGAGAGGAACATGATCCTCTGAATCCTCCTCTCTTCCATGAGTTGGAATAACCCTAGGGTCTGGCTGAATCTGACCAAAATCAATTCCTCTCCTTCAACCCCCATCCAGTCCAATGCTCCTACATCCTCCTATAGAGGGTAATCCTCTCACTGATCTCATATCTGTCCTACCAGTATCCCTCCCAATCCATCTTGCATCTCTCCCGCCCATGGGAAGTATTCTCCCAATCCTTCCAACTGGTCCAAAAGGTCCTCCATGAACTCTCAATCGATCTCCTCTTTGTCCAGGTCTCCTACTATCTTCGCCTCCATCTCCTCCCTCATCTCCTTCACCTCTGTCCTCTCGAGCAGCTCTAAGCTATTGTCTTCATCTTCAACTCCTAATTATGGGATCATCTGAATCATTCTGCTCATCTATTGAGTTGGGAGGAGTGTTTGTTGGATCAGTAATCCAAGGAAAAGGGTGTGCAAGCATGTACTGAGCATAATCCACAGTCACCCCAAGATCTAGAATGTGTAATCTCAAATCATAAGCTACCCTAGGAGTAGCCAAAAACTCTATGCATGCTATCTCAAAAGACAAAGAAGGTCCCCAATCTCGCCTATCCTTGTACCACCATGCATAGATAGTGACACCAGTAGGCATGTGTTGAATGATACCAAACTATCTCAAAATACAACTCATCAACTGTCGCTAAAAAATGTATGGAGTATGACCAATTAGATATCTACTCTACAAAATATATGGTAATGTCTGTGCATCATCCATTCATGGATCACAATCGATATAGGGTCTCTAAATGATGCTATCCAGTGAATCCAAACCCAATGCCAATAATCCATCTTACCCAGCTTATGTTGAGTAAGGATACCTACATATAAATAGACATATGGTTGCCTCTCACTATGAACTCTTGATGGATAGGCCGAGTAATAGAAATGTGCTCCCAACACTAGATCTGTAAAAGCGTGCATCCTGTAGACAAACTAGCACTGTTATAAAAAATAACCTGATGAAGGTCATGATACAAATGAGAAAGCATGCAAATAACCCATGCCTATTGAGTTCAATGTTGCATCATGCTTTGTATAATCTCACCCCAACCAACAGTGAAACCTCGAGATCTCCTATCTAGATAGATGAATCCACCAATCAATCCTGCAAGAATAACTGGGAGAGTCTCGTAGTACATGATCATATCCTCCCATCGAATCTCTCCTCTAGAACTGCTCTCATCACCAAATATGGCTCTGCAATCCTCTGTCCCTCCAAGATCCTGAAAAATCATACTAGACTAACTCACCAGTCATGGGGATGTGAAGAATCCTATAGACATCATTGAGTGTCACACTAATCTCACCAGTGGGAAGGTGGAAAGTGTTATTCTCTCTATGCCATCTCTTTGCTAAGGCAGTAAACAATCCCCTATTATGGGTAATATTAGTCATGTATAACAAATGGTGGAATCCATAGTCATCTATATGTCTAATCTTAGCTTGTGTAAGATCTGGCACTAAATGGCACATAGCCAAGAATTTCTCCTGATACTCAAGAACATCGAGTTTCTCCTATTTAACAAGAGACTTTGATCTCTATCAATCATCTATCTATCAAATCAAAGAGATCACTAATCTATCACATCAACAATTGGTAAATCTTTTCAACCAAGCAAATAATGCTATCAAAATCAACCTATAACTATCAATCATGGTTTTCTATCAATCAATGAGTTCAATCAAAATCTGTTATGCTTTTCATCAGACACTGAATCGGTATCTTAGAGATAATCTATCAATCTACCAATCAAATCAATCAATCATTTTTCCTATCAATCAACATTATCAAAATTTCTATTAATCAAGGCATCAATTGAATACCTATCAATCACATTTGAGCAACAAAATGCCTAAACCAAATCATCTCAATGAATTTTAACATGAACAAAATCAAACAAATTCATCTAAAGAAAATGCACTATTCTTCGAGACAAAAGTGCTATTCTATTGACCACAAGTGCTAAATATTTCAAAAGTGCTAACCTTTTTAACATATGCACTAACATACAAGTCAAAAGCGTTAAATCATTCAAAAGCTCTAACCTTTTTCACATATGCACGAACACATGGATCAAAAGCAAGATATCTTTAAAAGTGCTAACAATCTAAACAAATGTGGTAACCAAACATTCAAATATGCTAAATTAATAAAAGCGAGAACCTAAAAAGAAAATGCGCAAACCTATGGAGAAAAAGTGCTAAAACACAAAATAAAAAATTGGAAAATTAAAAACAAACCATAAAACGTGCCAAATAGAAAGGAAAATGGCACGGAAAGTTGCAAACAAGCTTGGGATAAGGTACATACCGGATAACCATACTCAAGAGGTCGTTCATACCGTCATACACACTCAAATCGATGGTTCTCGAACAGAATCACCATTTTGCCAACTCAACAAGACAATTCTTTTCACTCCACAAGTTGACAAGGATGCAAATGAGGATAAAATTAACCTAGGTTAATTTTATAATTACCATTTGAAAGGGTAATCAATGCTTTTAAGTGGGGCAATTTTATTTATTTTCAAAAAAGAAAAATTAATTGAAGGACCTTTACAATTATCGTGAGCTCAATCCAAAATTTTCAATAATTTCACGATCAATCTCTGAAGGGGGCACACAATTAGAATTTTTATCTCCATCATGCGCATTATCGAGACTTGATTTAATCTTTGAAATAATGTTGTCTCAACATCATTTCAAAAAGGGGCAAAATTTATACACATAAAAATGGCTATGAACAATTAAATAAATATTTTATATTTATTGAATAATTATTCTTCTATTAAATAGTTAATTTGAAAAGATTAATTTATTTTCATTCATTTCATGTCCTTCTATTAATTAATTTAATTGAAACATTTTATTAATTAATTCGTTATACCCTTTTCTTCAGATCAATTAATTAAATATCTAATATTTAATTATTCCTCTAATCAATCAATTAAATATCTAGTATTTAATGGTTATTCTTCTATCCTATAGTCTCAAATATTAAATAATTTTTTAATTGTTTAAATCCCTTTTCCAACTCACCTTCCATCTCCACTTCATCTTTCCTTTTCCAACCCACCCATCATGTGGCTAAATTAATTCGACAAAATAAAATAAAATAAAATCATTTATTAGTCACTTATCTCCAACTTTCAAAATAAAATAAATATTGTGTACGTACACATATTTCTTAACCTTCTTCTATATTCTCTCTAACATCCCTATATCTTAGGAGGACTTGAGTCCACTTGTCCTCTCATTCCTACATCTTCTCCAACTATCCTATATTCTCTCAAGTCTTCCCCTCAGTCAAGGTGAGATGAGTGACACTCGTCTTCTCCTTCCCCCTTTCTCTCAACCTTCAGCTTCTTGCTCATTGCCATCAAATCTACAAGATTTGATCATGACCATTGATCTTTGGCACCTAATCTCATGCACTCAAAAATCTATAAAAAGAGCTCTCCTAAGCCATTTTGAAACCAATAGACTAATATAAAAATAGACTAATAGCTAATCATATAGTCATATAGGAGTCTTCATCTTGCATCTGTGAGTTTCAGTTTGAAGCAAATAGCATTTTAGAGTTTTGAGCATAAATCATTTCATATCATTTTAGCTTAATATCATTTGCATTATCATAGTATTAGTTAACTATCAGTCCATTCTTCATATGCCATCTTGGAAGCTACTAGTGTTTGTCTAAGAGCAAATCATCTTCAACCAGGAACAAATGGAGTCAGGACACAATGAGGTGTAAATCATGGAAGGTATAATATTGTTTATTTCATTTACTTCATGTTACTTCATTGGTTGAAGTTAAGTTTCCTGTAGTTTTTTATTTTTTATATTATATGATGGATTAACAAGTTTCAGGGCATTTCTTTGGAGTTCAACTTTAATCTCACGCGCATAAAGATATTGTATGATCTCTTTCTTTTTATATGCATCCAATTTTCAAGATTCGATCATTGAAATGAATGATTATTGAAATGATTCTAAAGATAAATGCACCTACAATGATCAAATGCAAATTGTTTTTGTTTGTTCAAAATGTGTTGACTTGAATTTCATCTTCCAAATACTACCTGCATCATATTAGTTTCACAAAATACAAAGGAAATACTACAGGAAATATTGGTTTCAAAATGGCTTAGGAGACCTCTTTTTATAGATTTTTGATTGCATGAGCTTAGGTGACAGAGATCAACGATCATGATCTAATCTTGCAGATTGGATGGCTATGAGCAAGAAGCTGAAGGTTGAGAGAAAGGGGGAAGGAGAAGACAAGTGTCACTCATCTCACCTTGATCAAGGGGAAGACTTGAGATAATATAGGATAGTTGGAGAAAATGTAGTAATGAGAGGTCAAGTGGACTCAAGTTGTCCTAAAATATAGGGATGTTAGAGAGAATATAGAAGAAGGTCAGGAAATATGTGTACGCATGCATATTTCATTTATTTTGGAAGTTGGAGATGGGTGGCTAATAAATGATTTTATTTTATTTTATTTCATTGAATTAATTTAGCCACATGATGGATGAGTTGGCAAAGGAAAGATGAAGTGGAGATGGAAGATGAGTTGGAAATAGGATTTAAATAATTAAGAAATTATTTAATATTTGAGACTATATGATAGAAGAATAACCATTAAATATTAGATATTTAATTGATTGATTAGAAGAAAATGATAAATGAATGATTTAATAATTTAATTAATTAATAGAAGGACATGAAATGAATAAAATAAATTAATCTTTTGAAATTAACTATTTAATAGAAGAATAAATATAAAATAAATATAAAATATTTATTTAATTGCTCATAGCCATTTTTATGTGTATACAGGTAGAAGGAACCACTTTCATTGCATGGATCCAAAGGTGGCCAAGAATCATGTTATACGAAAGGTCTAGTTCTAGAACTTGCAACACTTATTTTTTGTCACTGGACCCACTCTAATAGATAAAGTGATTATTACTTTGGATGGATGATTAGAATCATCATAAGATTTTATTGTTATCCTCCTAGAAGGATTTATGCCACTTTCAACAAATCTAAGAGCAATTATAACTCTCAAAGTATAGATATTTAGGCTTTCTCCATTATCTATCAAAATTCATCTAATTTTGCAATTATAAATAATACTTCAAGGTGTAAGGGATCATTATGATGAGGTCTATTGTGGGGGACATCATTGTCTATGAAAGAAATGTGTTCAGAGGTGGCAGGATGCCCTATCTTGGTCTGAAATTGGTCAACATCAATATCATTGGGCATGATAGACTCTTGCAAAGCCTTATCTTGGACGATTGACTTGTGTTAATTGGCTTAGGAGGGTTAGAAGGGGCTCCTTTTAATACTAGCTTGGATCTACGATTGGTCACTACACATGGGGCATTATACTCTTTAATCCTTATGGTTGATACATTATAGTATAACACCAAAAAAATTATAGTGTAATTTAAGGATAACTTTAAGAAACCCCCCTCTAAAAAAATATAAAATCTTGGGGAATCTTATATTTTTCAAAGAAAAATTAAGTTCTATTGGCGAATCTGTCAATTTTTTTTTAATTATTGTTATTGTCATTTTTTTTAATCACATTTTTGTTGAAAATATTGGCAAATTTAAAACAATAATAGGAAATTAACTAATCAACATGGTGAATACTTCTATTTTTAAAAAACATTATAAACATAATGAAAACACAATTCTAAGTGTAAACCAAACATAACCAACATAAGTGTCATTAAAAATTCTAAGTTGGGCCTTGTCTGCTAGCTACACCACCAATCTTCCCACAAGATGTGGGGACTCATATAGGAAGCTACAATTAATCCATTTTGACCTCATATAACAAGAAAAAACTAGTTAATCAATAGTTAACCTTGCAACAACCACTCCAATATGATCATCTACCTTGAAAATCTTCTTTTGGTAAGAAGAAAAATTTGAATTAGTATTTCCCACATTGGCTAATACTACATGTGTTGTAGATCTCAATACAACTGTAGTATACCCTTCTTAACTGCTTCCATTTCATATTATACCTAGAACAATCTCCTTGTAGGACTCCATGTGGTCACATCTATGGCATAATGATTCCCAAACATCTTTGTAATGGGCTTCCTTGAAAGTTTTGGATTTTGAAAGGTTAGTCCACTTTCTAAGGCTTCAAAAGTCCATAAAACACAAGGATAACTTTAAGAAACGACCCTCTAAAAAATTATTGAATCTTGGCAAATGTTTCATATTTTGACAAAAAATATATTTTTTATTGGCAAATATGTCAATTTTTTTACTTTTTGATAATTATTCTTATTGGTGATTTTAATGTTAATCACAATATTTTGTAGAAAATATTGGCGAATCTAAAACAATAATAGGAAATCCATTAATCAACATGATGAATACTTCTATTTTAAAAATACATTATAAACAAAACTAAAACGCAACTCTAAGTGTAAACCAAACATAACTAATATAAGTGTCATTGAAATTTCTAAGTTGGGCTTTGTTTGCTAGTTGTATAGCGCTCATGCCTGACTCATCTTTATTTGTGCATTGATAGAATTGTTAAGATTATTAGATGGTGTTTTGATTGATACTCATGGATTCATTTATATCTCAGATGCTTATGGATTATGTTAGACATTCTATATTGACATTTGATACATTACTTGGATGATGGTATATCTTGGATTATTAAGATAGATATAATTATATTTGACGATCTATTTGCCCTCATTGTTGTGGATAGATTATATTGCTTATGATGGCATGATGGCATCTTGTTGTACTAACCCCACTTCATGATTATATTGGATTAGTTCATGCTATGATTATTGTCATTGTGTTATGATTGTATTTGCAATAGAGATGATGTCATATCACACATTACGAGCATGATATGGCATTGTGATTATCCTCGCTTGATTATTTATGATATATTCCATTGTATATGTTGTCTCATGGAAATTGGTGGTTGTAGGACTGCAAGTACTAAACATCGACTCCACCTAGACTCACGGTTATGAGCGTGGGGTGAACTCACAATAATGGTTCCCACTTTTTTCCCACTTTTGACAATGAGACTAGCATTTTGTCTGTAGATTCTAAAAATATTTTTTTCAAAAAATTTTGAAGATTTTTTTTTTAATATTTCCATCTCCTTCAAAAAGTAGTTTTTTACAGCAAACTACATTTTTTAAGAGTGATGTGCCTCCCAAAACACATAACTTTTTTTCTATAAATGATAAAAACTCAATTCTTTCGAATTTTGATTTGTAACATCAATATCTAGTGCTTGTTGTTGGTTTGATCGTGATATGTTGAATATTTTTCATTTTATTAAGTTTTGAAGTTTGACTAGTTATAATTCAGACATAGGTTTAAGTTTGAACACATAACTTGTTCTATATATATCAAAATTTTATTTTATTTTATTTGTTAGAAGAAGAAATCAATACCTGGGGCATAGATATTTTTCATAATTTTTTTGAATTAGTTTCATATTTTTCCCAATGCATTGAACAGAGAAGTTCATGTTCAGTGAAAAACTAATATTTCATAAAATTAAAAAAATAAGAACATAATAAATTCACAATGTAATAAAATTATACTCGTTGGAAAGATTGCTCCAAGAGCTACCATCTTATATTTTTGGGTTATCAAGATTCTTTCATTTGTGCCTTGAACCAAAGGTCCGAAGGCAAAAACTTCTTAGAACTCCGAAAATTTGGGGAGAGATCTCTAATAAGGGGGTTCAAACGAACAACAATTCGAGTGAAGGGGGGTTTGCTTGAACCATAAGGGGTTCAATCGAACCCCTTGGGCAAAATAATGACACGTACTTTCATGTAATGGTCGTGTTCAAACTAACTCGACCTTTTGTAACTGTCGGCATTTGTTCGAACCCTAGCTGACCCAATTTTTTTTTTTTTTTTACATTTTTGTACAATCATATAAATATACATAATTTTTTTCATTTTTTTACACACAAATGATTAAAACAATTCACATTTTTGGATGAAAGAAGACATTTAAAATTTATTTTGAGGGCAATGATTTTAAGATATTTGAAGGTTATTTTAAAAGCATGGGGAACAAGAAGAGAAGGAAAAATAAGACTTCAAGGAATTATTCTCCCGAGACGAAAAAAAGATATCCAGAACAAAGAAGGCAAAGATATCATGATGCAAGTGTGCATTTTTATTTTTATTTCTATTTAATTTTATATGTATTACGTACCAAAAATTATGTTTATTTGTTAGTATTAGTTAAATATTTTTTATCTAATATTTTTATGAAAATTATTTTAAATAATATTAATTAAATTAAATTAAATTAAATTATAGAATAATTATATCTTAATTAATTCTAAATGATTTTATTTATATTAAATTAATTGGAAATAGTAGGATTAAAAGTAATCTCGTTTTAATTAAAAATAATTATGTTTTAATTTGAAATAATATGTGTATTTGCAAATTTCAAATTCCATTAACTTGCTTGTTGCGCAATTGACAATTTCTCTCCCCCCTTAAGTCCATTTATAATAGATCATGGTTTTAATTTAAAATTTAGATCTTTAGGACCCCTCTCTTTCCTATTTATTATTTATAATTTATAATTTAATTTAATAGTCCATAATATATAATTTAGATTTAGATTTTGAAATCATGTGTCTTTATAGTTTAGCAAACACTTCAATTGGTGCTCTAAAATTAACAAACTTGTTTTTTATGTCTTCAACAATAGGCTTTTTGTGTTTTATCCTTAGAAAGGGGCCTGCCTCCTGAGTAGCCCTTAAGGCTCGGTGAGAGGGAACGAGCCAAAGTGGTAACAAGCTAAAGCCAAGCTCTTCCAAGCCACTATAAATAAATGTGTTTGTGATGAAAGTTATGAGCAACGGGTGTTACATGTTGTATAATGACGTTATGAATCCCCATAAACCCTATAGAGCGCAACCTCTATAGGCTAAGAGGCCTTCCATTTAACGGAGTGTGACATGCTGTTGATTAAAGCCACCCGAACGAATGCCCTTACTAGACACCTTTTGTGTTAGAAGCCAAAAACCTTCTAGTTGTTGGTGCAAGAGGTCGAACATTTGAACTGGCTCACATTCTTAAGGTTCTTAGTAGAGATACAAAGTTTGCCATAGGGATTTTTTGTGGGGACTAATGCTTGGCTACCTCAAAGAAGTGAGTGTCATAGAGGGGAGCCAGTGGGGTCAAGCACCTAAGTATCCACTTTGAATTGCATAGCTCGGGGTAACCCCCCAAGTGAGATTCAACAACTACTGTCTCATCCAACCCTAGGATTTGTGCTTGCATGGTCAACACAATCAAACATTTTCAAACAAACAAACATTGTGTCTTCTTTGTTTTCAAGTGTATGCAAAAATATTTCACATTATACTCGAGTCCCCTTAAAACCTATATTATGTGAAACTAAGACCTATTATGTGATATTAAGACCTATTATATGCGATAATACCTATCTTGAATATGACATAATAGAACCTATTATGACATAATAGGTCTTATTGTGACTTAATAACATGACCACATATGTGTGTGTCAATAAGTGGAAGAAGTGAAAGAAATGGATAGCTCGCATGGAGGAGTAGGAGAAGGCGGCAATGGTAGAATGCAAATTTTGAATTCTTTGCAAGGTGGGAACTCTGGTTCCAATGGAGGAAGCGGCCAGATCAATGGAGTTGGCCAGATGGGGGAGAAGGACAAGCCTCCAGATATTCTGTAGGCTGACGGTACTCTACCAGAGAATAATGCAAGTCTTGGAAATGCGGTTGGGGGGTCCAGCCCACGTGAAGCGGTTTGTGAGATTGGACAAGAAACTAGAAAGTGGTCAACCCTCTTTGGAACTAGACCTTCTAGGAAATCTTCCCTGCCTCCTATCAAGAATATATCGGATCTGAATGGTGGTAAGTTTTCCATCTCTATCCCCAACTCGGTAGTGGATCATAACATAAGCGGCATGTCGAACTCTTTGGTGGGTAAATTTATGGGACCACATCCAAACATTGAGGTTGTTAGGGCCTATGTTAAACGAAAATGGGCTTTGAAAGGTAATGTTGAAATTTTGGCTCTGCCCAAAGGTCTTCTCACCTTTTCATTTTCATGTGATGAAGACAAAATAAGGATCCTCTGTGGTAGCCCTTGGTTGGTTGGAAAGACAGCTCTGGTCCTCCAAAAATAACATATGAATATAAATATGTGATTCTCTTCTGGTGCAAGTCCCAATTTGGGTTAAGTTACCAGGTCTGCCTATTGAGTATTGGGCAGAAAGTATTTTCTCAGGTATAGCAAGCTCTTTTGGTTAGCTCCTCTTAATAGATCCAGTCACAACTTCAAGAAGGAGTCTCACTCATGCCAGATTTTGTGTAGGGGTCACCCACAATGCAAATATGCCTGAGCAGATAGATATTGTGTCAAAGTTGGGAACTTGGAAACAACAAATTGAATATGAATCCATCCCCTTTGCTTGCTTCCACTACAAAAAAGTAGGTCACTAGGCTAAACATTGTCCTCTCAAGCCCAAAGGGGAGAATAAGCAAGCCAAAACTATAGTATAAAGTAAAAAGTCTCCAGAGAAAAAAGTATGGCAAGTCAAGAATTCAGAAAATAAGGAAACTGACCTAGTTGATATCAACTATTTTGGATGCCTGGGGGAGAATAAGGATGCGGTCTCCTTAGCCTCTATCTCTAAACATATCCCCCTAGGAATCTTTGAGGAAGGAATGAATGAAAGCAGACAACCCCTTGGGAGGGAAGACCCGAAGAGAGGAAATAATAGATAAGAATGAATCTTCTAAAGAAAATACCCAAATGGTAATTGCTGACACCTTGGCTAGTGAGGAAGCTTCCAATGAAGAGGATCAGAAGGATAAGGATATTAAGGAAGTGGAACAATCTGAGGAAGGGGAGATCACTGGCTCACAAGAAGAAAAGGCTGACTCTTCCCCTCTCACAATTAGTTCTGATTTGCAAGAAGCCCAAAAATGTGCTATATTGGTTCTGAACCTTTCAGATTCAAATCAAGCCTCTAAAACAGTCTATAGCTCTTCACATGATTCTAGATCACCTAAATGGGGTAATGAAGAGGAAATTTATAGAATCCTTAGTAATCCTGAAATGGTTTTTGAGAAAGAAGGCGAATGGAAAATTCCAAAACACAGGAACAAAAAAGGATCCACTCCCTCTATCGCCCAATTAAGGAGGTATAGTAGAATTGCTCAAGTTGATGTAGGGTATGTCTCCTCATCTCCAGGATGACCTTCAAACCACAAATTCAGAGATAAGAAGGCCAGCAAGAACATAGAAGATGAGACTCAGAGGACTCTGAAGGAGTTAGGAATTGGTAAGTAATCATGAAGATTGTTTCTTGGAACATTAGGGGACTTACTAATCCCCACAAGCATGATATTATTAGGAATATGATTAGGGATAGTAAACGTATTATTTTTTTATTCAAGAAACTAAGATGAGTAGACATAAGGTTGAAGCTTTGAATTCCTTTAAATATGGGAGCATTTGTGGTGGCAGCTTGGAAGGTGCCTCTGGAGGCATTGCAACAATTTGGAATCTCAATAGTGTTAGAGGTCAAGTTCTTATTCAAGAAAGTAATTTTTCTTGCATTAAATTTGAGCATTTAAAAGATGAAACTTCTTGGGTCCTCACAAACATTTATGCTCCTAACACCTTGAAAGCCAGAAGCAATTTTTGGAAAAAACTTAAGGAAATAAGGGACAACTTCAAGAACCTCAACGAGCTGGTCATGGGAGACTTCAACACCCCATTGAGAGAGGAGGACAAATTTGGTGGAAGCCCTTCTCAGTTGGATAGAAGACTTTCCCTCATGGATTTTATAAACACTCAGGCTCTTAATGATGTGGAGATGCAGGGTTTCAATTACACTTGGACTAACAGGAGGGCTGGAAATGAACTTATTCAAGTTTGCCTTGACAGGGATCTTATTTCTAATGATTGGTATAGACACTAATTTTGTTCTCTATCTTCTCACATTCATGTTGGGTCTGACCACTATCCCATAACTCTTATTGCTGACCCCATAAACAAGAGAAGGCATTTTCCTTTTAGGTTTGAAAAAATGTGGACTTTACATCCGAATCTTACCCATAAAATTCAGGAATGGTGGAACATTCAAGTTAAGGGTATTTCCATGTATAGAGTTGTGAAGAAACTTAAAAGCATAAAAGAAAGTGTAAGGACTTGGAATAAATCCAGTTTTGAGAATATTTTTGAGGCCAAAGGAAAAATTCAGGAAGACTTCAATAAAATATAGGTCCAAATCCAGAAGGATGGATTCTCTATTGTGACTATTATTGAAGAAAATGATATCCTCAAAAGATACCATGAAATCATTGATAAAGAAGAAGCTTTTTGGAAGCAGAGGTCTAGATGTATTTGGCTGAAGGAAGGAGATAAGAATACCGGATTCTTCCATATGTCGACAATCAAACATAAAGCAGCTAATAGGATCAAAAAATTGATGGTGGACAATGTGGAGCTGGTCAAGGAGGAGGAGATAAGAAATGAGGCCAAAAGTTTCTTCTTTGATATTCTTTGTAAGCATCAAAGCTTGGATGATGATGTTCAAAATTCCTTCCTTCAGAACATTCCTTTCCTTATTGATGAGTAGAAGAATTCTTTCTTAACTTCCATCCCATCGAATTTGGAGATCAGAAATGTTGTCTTTTATTTTGAAGGAAAAAATCCCCTGGACCTGATGGATTCCCTATGTTCTTTTTCCAAGAGTTTTGGGATATTGTTGGGAAAGATGTCTCTAGTGAGGTTAAAGAATTTTGAGGGGCTAGAAAACTTCTGAAAGAAATTAATGGAACCTTCATCGATTTAATCCCCAAAATTCAAGGTGATGACTCCATGGATAAGCTCAAGCCAATCAATGCAACTCTTTTTATAAGATAATTTCCAAGGTCCTAACCTCTAGACTCTTAAAAGTCCTTCCATCTTTGATCAGTAATCAACAAAATGGTTTTGTGCCAGGAAGGCAAATTCTTGATTCCATCATAACTATCCATGAGAACATCCATTCCCTTGTTATGGCTAAGAAGCAGGGTTTTATTCTCAAGCTTGATCTATCTAAGGCCTATGACCGGGTCGATTGGTCTTTCCTCATGAAGGTCCTTTTGGCTTTTGGGTTCTCTAACAAATGTGTGGACCTCTTCAAGCAACTTATCTCCTATGCCTCCTTTGTTTTTCTTGTTAATGGATCTCCCTCCTCCTTCTTTAAAGCCTCTAGAGGATTGAGGCAAGGGGACCCCATCTCCCCTATTCTCTTCATAATTATGGCTAAATGTTTTGGTAGGTCCATGGAAAGCATGGTGACTAGAGGTATTTTTAAAGGTCTCCAACCCTCCTCTGTAGATCATACTTGCTCCCACCAAAAATTTGTGAATGACACCATCATTATGGGGGACTCAAGCATTTCGGAAGCCAGAATCTTGAAGGACACCCTTTGCAAGTTTGCATCTGCTTCTGGATAGATTATCAAATGGGTTAAAAGTGAAGTGTTTTTCATCAACACTCCTGAGTGAAGACAACATAGAACTAGCAAAATTTAGGAATGTCAGATTGTTGGTATCCCTGCTACCTACCTAGGCCTCCCCCTGGGCATTGCTCCACCTAATTCCTTTTTGAGTTCTTTGGTGGATAAATTTCAAAGAAATCTTGTTGGTTGGAAAGGTCCTCTCCTAAGTTAGGCTGACAAGCTACAAATTCTTTAAGAATCCCTTCAAAGCATTCCTATTTATACCCTCAACCTCTTTAGAATTCCAGTTAAGTTTGTTGATGCTATTGAGAAAATTCAAAAAAAAATTCTTTGGTGTGGGGTAGAGGAAAAGAAAAGAATGGCATTAGTGGCTTGGGATAAGGTTTGTAGATTGAAAAGAAAAGGTGGTTTAGGCCTGAGGAGAATCTGGACCCTCAATGAAGCTCTTTTGTCTAAATAGGTTTGGAGATTGTTCCACTCTGATAGTGAGTGGTGTAAAATTTGGAGAAGTATCCTCTTCTGTCTTCTTCTCTTTTCTCTTTCATTAATTTTGATTTCAGTATCAATGGGTCTCACATTTGGAATCATGCCTCTAAGTGTAAAGACAACATTACCAAAGGGGTGAAATGGAGAGTTGGTAATGGTAGGAAAGTTAGATTTTGGGAAGATCCCTGGTTGCTTGATAAGCCTTTGATGGAAATCCCTGATTGGGCCCCTTTTGCTGCCCCCTGTAAAAGAGTCTTTGGTTCCTTGGTTGAGGGGTATCAGATAGGTGATAAATGGCATAACATTGAAGGTATTCACCCTGACTTCATCAATCTTAAGAAACACCTATCTTTTGCTTGGTTGAACAATGAGGAAGATACTCTTATTTGGAAATTTGAACTCAAAGGCAACATTACTATTTCTTCTATGTATGGAGTGCTATCTCCAACCCCCTCAAAGAACCCCTTTTGGTCTAAAGCCTGGATAAAGGGTCTTATCCCAAAGATCAATATTTTCTATTGGACCATCCTCCAAAACAAAATTTTGACTTTAGACAACCTAAAGGTTAGAGGTTTTATCTTCCCAAATATGTGTGCTTTATGTCTTGAGAAGGAAGAGTCTGTGTACCATTTGGCAATCCACTGTTCCTTCACTGCTTCAATTTGGGAAAGTTTTCTTAAGATTTTTTGTATGGAATGGGTGTTTCCTAACTCTATCCAAGATTTTTTCTATTCTTGGAGTTATCATTGGTCTAATCCCACTTTGAGATCTTTGTGGAAGCTCTCACTCCCTCACATCCTGTAGGGGATCTGGAAAGAAAGAAACAACCACATCTTTAGGGATACGTCTCTCACCCAGGGTATTGTTTTTTAGAAAATTCAAAGGGCTATTGTGGAGAACATGCAATCCTATCAACCCCATGGAAACTCACATACTCAACTCCTAGAATCTAAAGAGTGTTGTTATTATTGATTCTAAACAAAGCAAGAGACTTGAAGCTAAATGGAACTCTCCCCCTCATGGATGGCTCAAAATTAACTTTGACAGAGTTTCCAAAGGCAATCCTGGCCCAACGGGATGTGGTGCAATTCTCAGAGATGAAAATGGCATTTATAAGGAAATGATTTTTGTTCCTATAGGTTGCCAAAATAACCACATGACAGAAGCTATGGATGCTCTCCAAGACATTCCCTTGGCTAAAAGGTGGAACTGTCCCTATCTATGGATTGAGGGGGACTCTAATAATATCATTAAATGCCTTAAATGAATTTCTAAGCCCTCATGGACTATCAACAATATTATAAAGGCTTCTAGAGATCTCATCAACACCTTCGATAAATGTTTTATTTTGCACATTTATCGTGAAGCAAATGGCCCTGCCGATTGGGCAGCCAACATGGCGGTCACTCATAACAATATGGTTACCTGGAAGGGTGAGGAGGATCTCCTCAATGATGCCAGATCGATCATTTTCATGGATCGATATAACTACACTCCAAAGATCATAAATGGATAAAATAATGATTAATAGTATTACTTGGAGGGCTATTACTACTTATCATTGTGTCAATACCATTAATGACAATATGAATGCCACCTTTTCCCACACTTTCTAGGTATTTGGGGTCACTTTGAGAAATTTCTTTCCTGTATCTTTCTGCAACTCTTGGTTTCTTGTTTTGAACTATGAAACTATGGGAAGTAACAGGCGTCACTATTAGCCAAGTAACTATAAGGAGTAGAAACAAAAGGAGGAAATTTGGAGCATCTTGCAGAAGGACAAGTTTATGCAGTATATGGAGAGACTCCATGGGAGGGATGCCAAAATCACTAATTTTTTCTGCAAAAATTGGAGGAAGGGCACCCTGAAGATGGGAGATCAAACTATCTCTATTGATGAAGACCTCATTGCTTAGGTGACGGGTCTTCGTAGGGAAGGTAGCAATTTCTACAGGGATAGAAAGCTTAGAAAGGAGGCCATTGAGTGATAGCCTAAAATGACAAAGGAGAAGAAGTGCCTGGTTAAGCTAAGCAAGACCTACTACCCTCCTAGGGCATTTGTTAAGCCTTGGAGGGAGGTTTTGTTTGCTATTATGTGATACATTACCTTGGATGGAAGATTCACCAAAGTTTATGGCTATCATTTTGTACTGCTCAACCATTTTAGGTATGATGAAAAATTTAACATACCCTATTTCCTGATTTGTTCAATGAATGCTACTATTAAAGCCCATAGAGAGAACCCTAAGGGAGATACAACCATGCACCAAAGTCTTATGGTTTTAATCTATGACCATTTAAAAGCTAACCAAATTGCCCACCCCCAGCCTTCTATCTTTGATTCTGTGGAGGAAGGGTAGGATTCTGATTTTTCTATGGGTGATGAGTCTGGAAGTGATTCAAAAAGTGAGATAGAGGAGATTTTGAAAGACTTTGAAGTTGAACTTGGTAAGAAAAGAAAATAGATGAGCATTAAGCCATCCTCTTCTAAGGACAAGAAAAAAAGTAAAGATAAGGTCTTCCAGATTCACTCCTCCTCCTCCTCGGAGGTCTTTGAGGACTCTAAGAAGGATGAATCTCAGTTCCCTCAGAGAAAGAAAACTAAAACTTTCATTCAGAAAAGGAACAAATAGAAAAGGCAACACAATTATGAGTTGGAATTGGAGGATAAAGTGCAAAGAAAGGATCCTGACATTGACCAAAAAGTGGAGGAGATTACAGGGGAAGGTTTCAATCAGAGGGTTGGTGGAAATGTCGAACAGATCATTAGTGGAGATGTTCCCAATAATGATCAGGCCAATGCTAGTGAGAAAACCCCCCTTCAAATCCTCCTACCAAGCATTTGAAAGGGTTTGTGGACACCCTCGATTGGTTAATTAATAGTCACAAGAAAGTTGTGGAGGATAATAAGAAGCTGAGCCACAAGGTTCAAATTCTGGAGACAATTAGTATTGGTGAAGGTAAATCTATGGCTAAATATGTTGATGACTTGGGTAAAATTGTTGCCAGAGTTGAAGAGATTAGAGACATCTTCAACCCAAGGTTTGAGCAAGTGGAGAAGGCCCTAGAAGAGATAAAAACCAATGGCAATGCTACGGACCAAAGAATGGCAGAAACTGACAACAAATTCAACAAAATTGAAAACTACCTTAGAAGCATTGCTGAAAAAAACCATAACATTCTGAAGGCCTCGGCTGACAACACCAAAATTCTTATCAGCAAGTTGGAGAACGAGAAGGATTCCCTAGAGCTAGAACCTAACATGGAAGGTATGGGAGAGGTGTAAGGACCTAGAAAGAGGACCAAGGGTAAGAAGAAGGAGAGAAAGCCAAATAAGAAAATTGAAGAACTCAAAGTTGCTTTGGCAAACTATGACCTACTAGTCACTAAGGCGGTTGATCTTCTTAAGTCTTTGTAGTTGTTGTTTGTTGTTTAGGTCTTTTATTTGGTTTTTTCACTTTGTTGTTCCTTTCTTTTGATGTCCATTCAGTTTACTGGCCTTCTTGCCAGTCTTTTGTATGTTGTTTCATTACTGGTCTGGTTTCTCTATGTTGAACTATCTGATGCTCCTTTGTTAGAGGTTTCAGGTCCTTAAAACCTGTTTTTCATATTAATCAGAATATGAACACATATGAAAAAGCATTTCACATTATATACTTGAGTTTGGGCCTTGAGACCTATATTTATGATATATTAGGGCCTATTATGTACATGTGATAAATTAATGACCTATTATCCCATAATTTAGGTCCTAATATCACATACATAATAGGTCCTAATATTTTCATAATATAGGTCTTAAGGGGAGTAAAGTATAGTGTGAATTTTTTTGCATACGTGGTCATATATTAAGTCATAATTAATAAGACCTATTATGTCATAATAGGTTCTAACTTATATCATATTTAAGACCTACTTAATTGCATGTGATTGGTCCTTTAATATCACATAATATATCTGTCTTAAGGGGAGTCAAATATATTAATGTGAAATGTTTTTGCATATGTGGTCATATTAAGTAATAATAAGGTCTATTATGTGATATTAGGACTTATTATGTGATTATAGGTCTTAGATATGACATAAATTTAGAACCTATTATGTCATAATAGGTTCTATTTATATGAATAGATGTATAGAAAAACATTTCACATTATACAAGAGTCCCCTTAAGACCTATATTATGCATATATTAGGACCTATTACATGTGATATTAGGAGGTCTATTATGAAATAATAGGTCTTAAATATGACATAATAGTCCACCTGTTATGACATAATATTTAGGTCTTACTAAATGACTTGAAAATTTGGTTTCAAATTAAACTTGGAATTTCATTGCATTAAAAATATTCTCTATCATCTTAAATTATGTGTAGAATGGGCTTGAGAAGAAGGGAGTTCTCAAGCAGGAGTCGAGGCAAATGAACCTGTTGAAGAACACAATATAGTTTATGAACATAGGGAAGAGCTTGCCCAAGTTGAACCAATGGAGGTTGAAGGAGAGGGGTCAGGCTCCTTACCTCCTACCAATGGTATGGATGATCATATTGTGGATCTAGCTAAATAGGTGAAGAGAAACATTTCTTATAAAAATTTAGATCACTTACTTGAAATGGATGTGGATGAGTTGAAATGTCTTAGTGAAGAACCTAGACATGCTAAAAGGAGTTCAATGAATAAAAGTGTAAAATAAATAATGTCCCATTTCAACAATCTTGATACTACACTAGAGAAAGCTCAATTGTTATCAATTGTACTTACTCGTAAAGACTTAATAGATCCACTAAAATTGTTGGGTATATATACAACAAGTCAAAAGAGGAAAACTTCTCAGCTACAAAAATATATTGTTGATAATGTTAAGAAAGGTTTGGTGAACATTGGTAAAAAGTCTCAAATAGTAGATAAGACCATTTCAAGAAGAGTGATGTTGACATCTTTAGTAAATGAAAGATTGCCTCAAAAAAGACAAATCTCTTCACTGTCATCTAAGTTTGGTTTTATTTGAAGGACAATATAAAAATATGTGAAAAGGAGAAAGAGTTTGGATGATACTACCTCAGAAGGGAATTGGAAAATTATGTGTAGAGCTCCTCATTTTGATAGAATTGAAGATGTTGTTAGGAAATTCATGACAATTTTTTGGAATGATAATACTCATCCTTTATCATACAATAGAGATGTTATCAAGCAAAGGATTGGCCTTGATCATTATGATGTTCATGTAAAACATTGGTTAGACACAACAAAACATGAATTGTATGTGTTGTTTACTAAAAAAAACCCTCATATAAATATTGGACAAACCATGTTTGGACGGTTAAGGCCATATTATGTGAAGGTAAACAAAGTCTTCAAAACTTGTTGTTGTCATTATCACATCGAATTTGATCTGTACTATCAGGTGTTTCAAAAGATTAGAGAAGATAGTGATGGTTATGAAAAAGCTCCTCCTAAACAAACAAGTCAATTCATAGCATCCATCTTATGTGATAAATCAGATGATAATGCAACTGATCAAATAAATTGCATAAAAGGAATTTGTGGAACATGCGGGGAGTTGGCCAAATTGCCTTTGAGAGATGAAGATAGTGACTTGAGGAAGATGGTAAATTGCAAGAGTTACAAGTACAAAAAAATTGAAACAAAATTTGGAAAGGAATCTACAAGGTTAGATTATGTAAAAGAGGAAATACCTATTGGAACATTTATGGAAAATTTTCATAGGTTGATAAAACCATACATATGCCATGGTTTTTTTCCCAAGTGGCAAGCAAAACAATTTAAAACATTAAGAGACACTTTCCCACTTGGAAGTATTCTATCTGTAGTGGACTTCACAAAAAATTACTCTTTTGCACATCAAAAAGAGATTCAATCAGAGTATTATTTTTCAAAGCAAAACACTGTTATGGTGCATGTGTATTATCGACATGCACAAATGGATTTGGATGGTGTTGATAGTACATTTGAAAACCATGTCATTAAGAAAGAGTATCACTTCTATATCAGTGATGATAAGGAGCATGACACACTTTTTGTACAACATTGCTTTAAGAAGTTTTTTGAATATTTGAAAGGGAGAGGCATAACAATAGTTAAGCCTTTTGTTTGGTCTGATGGATGTGCAACATAATTCAAATCTTCTAGGCCATTTTATGCACTATGTAGATATCATCGAAATGACAAAATACCACATGTTTGGATTTTTTTTAGAGTGGTAATGGAAAGGGTGAACATGATGGTGTAGGAGCTTGTATCAAACGTGCTCTAAGAAAGCACCAAATAAATTATATAGGAGATTCTATAAATGATGCACATGATGTTGTTGAATAGTGTAAGAAACACTTTGTGCAACCTAATTATCCTGGTGAATCATCATCGAGAACATGCAGACCCATTCCATATAGGGTGTTTTAAGAGATAACCAGTACGTGTTCTCTTTTAGTGTTTTATTTAAATGTTTTTTTAATTTTTTAAAATGTTCCTAGTTCAAATGTTTTAATTTAACTAGATCTACATGTATGTTTGTGTACACATGTACATTTTGTAGATGTGGATAGAAGATCAATGCATGGATGTAAGAGCATGGAGAGGACAAGATCTTTGCATTGTGTCATGAGTATAGATAATCACCCCTAGACATTGTACACTAGGGATTATTCATGTTTTTGTTCTGATTGCATTTTGGAAAACTATGTTGATTGAAAGAAACAAGAGCTAAATGTACCACTATATGTTTCTGACACATACGAGGATTCAAATGAGGATGAATGATTTGAAGATATTCCTTTGATTTCTGGTGATTATTGTTAGGATTCCCAAAGATACTGAGAGGGGGGGGTGAATCAGTATCTAACCGGTTATAAGTTTTTCTTAACTTAAAACATGTAAAGCATATCAATACTGTATACGAGTAAACAAGAAATAATGCAATAAACAAAGATAACAACAACCACATGAAAAACACACCATAACATAGTAGTTTAATGAGGAAACTCAGTGTGGGAAAAACCTTGGTGGGAATTGTGACTCACAATATTCACTTACTAGCCAATAAGAGAATATTATTGCTACAAGAGGGGCCTGCACATGCAGGAAGGCCAAGTGCCTAGAGTTCACTGCTCACATACAAAATGGGAAGTCTCACTAACTTACAAAATGGATTATATAAATCCAATGTCTTGTACTACTTTAGAATAGCATCTACTATGCCAGATCCAGTACCGGTTTATAGCTCTGCTTCATACATAAACCCTTAACCTATAATTCGCATAATAGGTCTGCCTTATTTCGCCTATTTTCTTCCTTACAAATATTCTATAATGATCTCTTATTTATATGAGTCATTTAAAAACTTGCCAAGTCGGCTTACAATTATTTTACAATAATTTACAAAATATATCAGAAACAAAATTCCTGTCGGCTTCTGTGCCAGTATACTTCCTTTCACTATTGGTGGTCTCTGTGCCGGTGTAGAGTTTGTCTTTGCTAGTGCCAGTAAATTGTCTTGCCGGTGTCATAGGATTGCAAGGTTGCCATCAATGACAAAACCTTCAATCACCTACAATGTCTCATTGGAGTGTGCATTTGCCAACAATTATGACCATATTTAAGGATTGATTAAAAAAGGTATATGACGTACACATATATTTAAATTATATATATTTATTTCCTTTAGAAATGTTGTGTACATGTAAATAAACTATATGTTTTAAATCGAGTACATACATTTTAAATTTATTTTACTTGTTTCAAATTGCAGGAGATATTTTTGCAATCATAGCAGAAGATGGAAATATAGAAGGTGTTAGTTATTGTTTATTGTGTTGCACCAGAGGGAGAAAGAAGTTAATGAAATCTGAAATGAGCGATGGAGTGTCCTTTCCCATGAATTGATTTGAACATTTAAATTATTTTAAATAAATTTATTTTAAACATGCACATCTATACATGTTTTAATTTTTATATGTACCCAGCTCACTTACGTGCAAATTTTTAATTTCTCATTTCTTATATACATGTGCATGTAGGCTCATTTGTAGTGTAAGGGACATATTTCAAACAAGTTAAAATTGTTCAACATGAGATTCATTTCACTGAATACCAAATTGACAACAAGGTATATTAGTATAGCCACTTGATCATTGTTGTTGGCCTAATTCTTCATGCAGTTCTATATTGTGAGCGGTCTCAAAAGTGGAGACTAGATACTGAAGATCATGAGAAAATATTAAGTGTTATTGAAGAGCGGTCTAAACCACTTGATGTGGTATGAACTATTTGGTAAACCAAAGTACATGTGTATCAACCCATGAATTGAATTAATCCTTGATAAATTAGAACTTAACTTGTTTTAAAACTTGAATTAATAACTTAACTTGAATAAATTATTAAATACATTAAAGTGTTTGAATTTAAAATTTGATATATATATATATATATATATATATGGCTTGTGTGGACCATATATTGTTTAGTTAACTATGAAATTTTCAATTATATTAAATTAGAATGTATGAAGTTAATGTACATGTTAAATAATACTTATGTGCATGTATGTAAAGTAAGTTGGGACATGTGGATGAGTTGAAAATGTGTTAAGGCCCGATGTATGCACTTGATTAGGATGTATAGTCTATCTAATTCTAAATGCATGTATGCATATGTAATTGTAAGTCGTTAAAATAATTTAGCATGTATGTAAAGTAAATTAGGACATATATTTATTTAATTAAAAATGCACAAGTGTAAATTTAATTAAAAATGTATCTTAAATTAGGATGTATGTGTAAATTTGATATTAAATAAGGACGTGTGTGTAATAATTGAAGAGCCGTCTGAACCACTTGATGTGGTGTGAACTATTTGGTACACCTAGAAGTACATGGTGCGAACTATTTAGTACACCTAGAATTTAAATTATTGAATATGTTCATTAACTTGAGTTTGTTCTTTTGATATGAACAAGTGTGATTTTTATATTGTTCATGGCTTGCACAGTGGAGTGGATATATTGTTCACAAATTCATTTAAATTCAATGCATATCTACATATACATGTTACATGTAGTAAAATTTAAAATTTAAAATTTAAATAAACATATCAATCTTATTTAAATCTATCTACATGTACACAAATTCAATCACAAATATATATAAATTTGAAAGTTTTAGATAACTCTTAAAAACATTTTTTAAATTGAACATTTACACCAATTCAATCTAGATGATCTTATATAATAATTTAAAAGAATAATCAAACATGCACGTACATATACACATGCGATCTAATAAGTTACATATAATCAAACAAATCATTTAACTTAAATAAATATTTAAAGTATATATATCAAATGTGCAAATATGATCAAACACAAACTGTACACACACACACACACACATACACATATAAAGTGTGTAAGTAATCTAACATGTGCATGATCATTTATAATTTGAATACAAATGATGTGATATATAATCCAGGATCAAATGTACAAACTATACATATAAATTATAATCTAACCATACTGCACATGATATATATAATCTAGGATCAAACACAAATTGTATAAAGTACATAATCTAACATACATGCATGAAATATATAATTTGATCAAACACAATATGTATAAAGTATAATCTAGAAACTTCATACATGCATGAATATATAATATGAAAGTCTAAAATGTACATATATAAAAAAGATAAATAAATGAGCTATAAAGTCTAGCAAATCAACATGCATCATGATGGCCATGGATAGAGCGACCATCTAAGGGAGAGTCCTGGTGAGAGTTTGGATGTCCAATAGACCCCTGCAAAAGTAGAATTTATTTAAATATTAAATATAGATCTCTACACATATCCATATGTGCATATTTTTAAATATAATCGAATCTAACTAGTTAAATTTAAATTAAAATAAAAATTGTAGCGCACATACATATATGTACACATACACAAAAAACCATAACAAACCTGTCCACTAACAGATTGTGTAACATCGAAATAATCTCTCCTATGCACATGCTCAGAGCTCAAGATAGGAGTGACATGAGCTAACTGTTATACATATACACATATACATGTATTTAAGGATTAGTCCAAGATCAATTTAAATGATACAAGTTAACTTCTATTATTTATTAAATGATCTATATAGATTTATCGTGCATTACAACATATACATAGATTGTAAAAAGTTAAACACACATGTGTATTAGGAGTAGGTTGTATAGTCTAATCATGTCCTATGATCATATCAACCACATCACTCGTGCCCGCATATCTCTCTCTAGCTTTACATATGACTAAGGAGTGTAAGGGGCTAACTAGATGAGTAGGCATCATGGATGAAGTGTCTGACTATAGTAGCATATCCATAAACCCAGTATGGCTCAAACCTCACAGCTGCTCCTCAAATGAATCCAAGCCCTCATCTATGATATGGACTTGATCAACTCGTATCTCCTCCTTTATAGCAACAGAGTGATCTATAGGTGGGTCAGTGCCTAGAGCATGCGTAGAGTGATGAGAATGTTGTGACTGCCTCGGGGTATGCATAAATGTAGCAGTAGCCTGCCCATCTTTGAGAATCTCCTCTCTAACAACATCCAATGGTATCACACGTCAAGATGAAATAAAGTAGTAAGAATGTAGTAGGTCCTCGGCAAAATATTGCAACATATGTACATGTCTACCACCTCCTACTATAGTCATGTTAGTGAATGAATTTTCCCTTTCTTAAAATGATCAATTTCAAACTTTGTCGCCTTCTTTTAAAGACAAGTTTTCAACTAAACGGTTGGGCAAGTGTTATATAAACCACTTCCCTCTGAATTTTTCATAGGTACAGCTCCCTATTTTAGTTATTCAAGGAATAATCTAATTAATTTTATTTGAGTAGTATGCTTTTAACCTGAAAGCATGTAAGGCTGCCTACTTCATTCTTGGATGAAAGGCGAATATTTCACACACATTTTAGAGAAAAATTATCTTTCCAACCTTTTCAACACAAGAGATGGAAGTAACTGAAACAAAGTTTAGAACACCATTCCAACAATTAGGATAAGAAAAGAACAGATAAGAGAAACCAAATCTTTTTCTAAAAACAAACACTCATAGGAAGGAGTCCCAGAAAAATAATAATTTTCTGCAGTAGAAAGGTCATTACTGTTGTTTGATTAGATAAAAATATGCAAAGATATGTGTCTACACAGATTCAAAACCCACAAATTTTCATTCTCCCAAAAACAATATGATCTTATATATATATATATATATATATATATATATAAAATGGGACAAAGGCATGGCAATACATCTATAAATCCTTTCCAATTCCATATTTTGGTAACTGATCATTACCAATAAAGGTCATGGACTCGATCCAAGCAACCCACGCCACGATTCTCTCCAAGACTCCTTTGGTTCTTAGTTGTATATCATCTTCCTCTTCCTCATCCTAGTTGATTGAAGGAATCTCAGTTTTTGCTCGAGCTAAGTATCCAGGATCAAACAATTCTAGATAATCTTCTTCAAGCCCTTTAATGTCCATCTTTACCTGAAGTGAAATAACGTGTTCTAATACCATCCTCATGTTTCCCCTTTTGAACACCTTGAGTTCATCAATACAATCTTCCCAAAAGTCCTCGAACTGTGGCATTGGGAGATATGGCATTAGACCAAGACTTCGAGAAAAACCCTTATTATCAAAACCTTTTCTTTCGGGATACAAGGGAAAATTGAAGTTCTTGAGATCTGCTCCAATGCTCAAGGCGTCCGACATTGAACTGCAGGACAACAAACCTAGTTGGATGGAAAAATGACCCTCCCATTTATCCCTGGGTTGCACCTTTTTAACCACAGAGGTCAGTTGCCTACATATCTCCACTAAAACAAAGCAATCTAAACAATAATGAGGGAGTTTGAAGGGTTCCTCTTCAAAGCCACCTATTCTTATATAGTAGAAATGAGGAAACTAGATAAAGAAACTGCCAAACCTCTTTATCAACATCTACACATCCTTGGAGATTCTTTAGGTTTTCACATTTTTCAATTCATAGCACAAATTACCCAAAAAAGCATTGTGTACCCTTCTAAAATCCTGCAAGGCATTATCCTTTTGCAGCATGGGATAAAAATCGTACATGGGAACATCTTCCTTTGTGAGCTATCTAGATATTCCAACTAACTCCTTGACAAATGCCAAACGATATACAAGATATGAAGACATGAAGAAATTCTGCTTAAACTGTTTAGCCATACTCAATTGCTCCCTCATTGAATCGACAATCGGTTTTGCCCAATCAAGGTATTGCTTCCCCTCTAGTATTAACTTCACATAGCAATAAATCCAGTCGTCGAAACTGTAGGCTTCTGCAGAGCCTCTGACTTAGTGCAACAAAAGCATGACATTGTGAATGTGAGGTAGCATGTGATTCTTGAGCAACCTGGAACCACCCCTTTGAGGAACTTTCAGCCAGTATTTTGCTACAATATTTCGGTGTCCGGTTCTATCCGCGTTGAAATCGATGATTGATTGAGCAGGGGAAAAATTGAAGAACTAGTAATCAGGTATCTTGAAGATAGAGGAAATTCCTTCATAGTTTATAGCAAGAAGGGTTTCACCATTGTCTCTTCTAATGGTCTCAGGGACTGGATCATACCTAACGATACATTCCCTAACCAATTCTAGGCAAGGGATGGCTGGGGGAAAAGCTGCTACCTCTATGAGACCGCTACTTAAAATCTCTACACCAAAAGAACCATCAATTCCCTTTAATACCCTTTCTTTTAAAACTTCAAGATTCTCCCCTTTAAGGTCGGTATCGCTAACTATGGGCTTTGTACATGCGAGGCTAAAAACATTCCCAAACAAGTGCAGTGTGGACTTCATAACTCAAAGTGATAAGCCTTAATTTGTTGGAGAAACACTACTACAAGAGAAGAAATACAAGTAAAAATTACTAGAGAGAACAAGAAAAGGAGTCACCTTCATAGTTGAGAAACCAGACGACTATCGGCGATTTAAACTTCTATCCAGGAAAAATAACACCGTAGCAGCAAGGAACAAATTTTCATAGATTTAATCCTTCATATCTTATAGGGAGAGCAATGATACAGAACTATTAAGTGCAATAATTTCAATTGTCAGTTTGAGTGTATTAAGTTTGTGGATTGGACATCGCACACATGCATTAAATGCATGGTGGCATTTTTTAAGTAACCACCAGTTCCTGAAATGATTACTTACTCTGAAAAGCCAATAATTGACGTCACTTAAGATATGGTTCACCTTCATATTTGGCAATCAATGAATCATCAAATCATTTTAACCTATGGGACCCACCAACTTTGAACACATATGAACATCCTAAACATACTTCATTGGGGTTTAAGTAGTTCAAGGTATACACTGTGCTCAGGGGAAATCCTTTTTGAGAGTATTAATTATGCCAAGCTACTGACCATTTGTGTTGTGTTGAACATGTTGAACATGTTTGAACCTTTTGAACTTGGTTCAATGAGTTCAACACCTGGAGAGAGATGAAGTAACACGTTATCGAATAAGAAAACTTAAAGAGCCACTGCAAAACACTTAAAGAAAATGTTAGTATGAAAAATCTCCTGAACACCTAGGAACCTGTGGAACCTAAATGAACCTGTTGAACCCGGTTCAAGATGGTTCAAAGTGTTCATAGAGTTTAGCCAATTACTAAAACTCAACATTTTTTTTTTTTTGATTGGAAGATGATTTGCAAATGGACTAAGGGCTTGAACCAAGGTATTAGAAGAAGGACTAGGACTCTGAAAGGAAATTTAAAAAAAAAAAAAAAAGGAATTTGTTCTTATTACGAAGGAATAATGACAGGGTAACATTGGCTCTGACTGGGGATTGTAGTTTGCAAAGAAGAATGCAAAGAACTCTAAATCTCTAGTTTTGCATGACCAAAAGTAAATAGGGGAATAAAGGGGACTCACACCTAAACTACTATATACAAAAATCCTTGACCACAGGACTCACAGATTGTAAAGCTTGAGATCTTGCCCATTATAGGTATAGGGCATAAGCATTCCATTAGAATAGCTTAGTCTAAAAGCATTTTGTCCCACCACTTCATAGATCCTGAATGGGCCTTTCCACAATGAGTCAAATTTACCATGTGCACCCTTTGGTTCCTTTCACTTATCCCATAACAGTACCTCATATCCTTCAAGGAAACCTCTTGGACGAGCTCTCATATCAAAAATCTTCTTCACTCTGCTCTGATGCTCTGTAATTCTATCCACCAACATCTCTCTTTCTTCTTCCAGCTTCATTAGGTACATAACCCTCTTCTCTAGAGCATTCTGAAAGAAAGAATCCTCCACTACTGTTTGTAGCTTGGTTGCTAACAATTCCAGGGGTAAAGAAAGTTTTGCACCAATCCCATACACAACCTCAAAAGGTGCCATTCCAATGGCTCTTTTAGGCATGATTTTGTCTGCCCACAAATCTTCATATACCTTCTTATGCCAGTTCCAAGCATTTTCATCCACCAGCTTTTTCATAATCGCAACCAGGTTCTTGTTGCTTGATTCTGCCAATCCATTACCCTATGGAAAGTAATCAGAAGAATGTGAGAGAGTAATCTGATGTTCATAGCAGAACATGGTTAGTTCTTCAGAGGAGAAATATGATGCATTATTTGCAACAATCTTTTGAGGGACCCCAAAACGGACCAGGATGCAATCTTTGAGAAAGTTACATATGACCTCTGAGTTTGCCTTTTTAGTAGGAATGACCTCCACCCACTTGGTAAAATAGTCAGTTGCTGTCAAAATATACATATGACCAGCACTGGAATGAGGGTTTGTTGGCCCAATGAAATCAATTCCCCACTGTTTGAAAGGTTCATCAATTACCACAAGCCTCAAAGGCAAAGCCGCTGAATGTGGCTTCCTGGAAAAGAGTATAGGTTCTTTAGCCCCAGATTCATCCATTTGCAATAGTATTCCAGACATCATATGTTTGGAGGCATAGCAATATATAATGAAATTCTTTTTGAAATCCGAGTTGATGAGAGTTGGTGTATTAGTAACTGAACCCTTGATTCTTTCGAAAGCTTCTTTGGCCTCCTCAATCCATTTGAAAGGATTCTTTTTGCTCAACAAGCTAATAATGTGTTTGGTAGTCTCTGCAAACTCTGGAATGAACCTCCTTAATAAATTCACTTGACCAAAGAACGACCTTACTCCAGTCCTATTTGAAGGTAAACTGAGATGTTGAATTGCATTAACTCTCTCAGGATCAATTTTGACTCCTTTTGAAACAATGTGTCCCAGTAATTTGCCCTCCGTTACATAGAAAACTGACTTCTTTGGGTTCAGGGAGATTCCATGCTCTCGACAATGCTGTAGAACTGCCTTCAAATCCTTGAGATGATTCCCCCTCTTTTTAGAAAACATTGTCAGGTAATCCAGGTAAATAACAATAATTTTGTCTCGAAAATCCTTAAAAGAGAAATCCATAGCCCTTTGAAAGGTGGCTCCAACATTTATTAAACTGAAAGGTATATAGTTATATGCAAATGTTCCCCATGGAGTGATGAATGACATTTTGTGTTGTTCATGCTTTGCAACACTAATCTAACTATAACCAGAAAAACCATCCAACATCGACATCATTTCTAACCTAGATACCATCTACAGAATATGATCCATATTGGGTAAGGCGTAGTTGTCCTTAAGACTTGCCTGATTCAAATTGCGGAAATCCACACAAATATGAATCTCCCCATTCTTCTTCCTCATGGGCACAATGTTGGCTACTTAGGTAGAATGATGAATTGGATATATGATTCTGGCTTTAAGCATTTTATCAACCTCTTTAAAGATGGCATCTGCCATTATAGGGTTGAAATTTCTCAATTTTTGTCTGAAGGGAGAGATGCCTAGCTTCAACAAAATCTAATGCTGAAAATGCCCATCCCTAAACTCCTTTGGATCATCATAGGACCAAGCAAATACATCAATGTATTGTTTCAGTAGTGTGCCAAGTATTCGTTTTTGCTCTAGAGAACAACACTTGCCAATTGTTACCACTTTAGGGTTGGATTCATCTCCTAGGTTAATCTTCTAACAACCTCCTTTCCCATCATCCTCAGGGGCTTTCTTGCCTATGAATGCATCATCCTGGGTGAAAAACCTCTCCAGAGTCACTAGCCCTTTCAGAATTTTGTTGCCTTTAAGCTGAATAAAACTATTTGTAGGATCAACATCCGAGTCTGGACTAAACTCCTTACAGTTATTTTTAGAACCTTCAAAATATGATTGGGAAAATGACTGAACACATTCCAGAAAGTCTTTGATCTGAGCATTTGTATCAAATACCTGCCAATGGTTTACATTACCAGGGACACTAGGCCTATAAATCATTTCAATCCTATATGAATCATCCTTAAAGTTTGGATGTGGTAACAAAAGGGAAGTTGAAACGGCCAACGAATCTGCCCTACGGTTTTGATCCCTTGGTATGGCTTCAATCAAGAAGGCATCAAAGAATTCTATCTCATCCCAAACACTATTTCTATAATGTCTCAATCTGTCATTCTTAACTGTATAGACATTTCTCACCTGTCTGACAATCAACTTTGCATCACCTTTAACTTTGAGCAATTTAATACCTTTACATTTGGACTCATTTAATCCTAATAATAATGCCTCATACTCTGCAGTATTATTAGTATTCTTAAATCCAACTTGAAAGAGAAAGGAAAAATGTTACCATTAGGCGACAGTAAAACTAATCTTGCTCCAGAGCCAAAGTTGGTGCAACTTCCATCGAATTCCATCTGCCACAACCCGCCAAGTTCGTTGACTACTTCTTCCAGTTCTTTTCCACCAGGTGCAAGGATGAGATAGTTTCTGAACTCGCATTCTTGAAACAGAATCTGGGCTTTAGGGTTATCAGAAGGAAAGATAGTGTACTTATTTTTTGGCTCGGGTTAAAGCTTAATTTTTTGTTTTCCAAGGGGGATAATAGCTTCCGACCAATCCATCCTGATTTCACCTCCAAGGTCCTTACAAAAAGTTCTACTCAAGAGCATCCCGTAACTTGCAGGAATGTCAGCAACCAAGATAGTCAATTTTACTCTTTTATCAGGGCATGCTGCTAGCACTACCTAAACATCCTTTACCTGTCCAATAAGAGAAACCTATTTCCCATCCATTGAATAACATTTCCCAAATGTTTTTGTGAGAGTTAAACCTAAAGACCTAGCAACGGATGAAGGCATTATGTTGTCTAATGCCCCTAAATCTATTATGCAATTGCTAAGCTTTTGACCATTCAGGAGGAGGGATATATAGAAAGGCTTAGGTTTTAGAAACTCAACATCAATCCTATCTTCAACATTATGGAAAGCACAGGGATTTACAAAAATCAGTAGATGGATATGGAATAAATGAAGGCTTTTCAACAGCAAACAAATCACTACTCCCCACACATTCATGCCTTGAGGACTCCGAAGAAGAGTCTCCTTTAACATACTTGACCAGCTTATCTAGTTCTTTCGAGTTTAGTTTCAAATATTTAGTAGTGGAAAGTTGAATAGTAGAAGCTTTACAAAATTCAATGATGTCAAAGGAAGAGGAAGAAGAAGAGCTATTTTTATCTTCATGATTCCTTTGCAAAATCCCAACTTCAAGAGTCTTTGAATGAGAGGGAAAGCTATTATTTGGGAGATCTTTACCTTTGAAATTACCTCTAGAAGGGTTCACAAAAGGGGAAGACTGAGAAGTTCATTGATTCCTTGTAAGGATCGCACATGCAGGATCTTCAAGGGTTGCCAAAATATTACTACCTCTTTCTGAATCTGACTCATATTCGAGCTAGAATGAGCCAGAGTCGCCAAGTATCTCTTGAATTTTCTCTGCTTCAGTGAACTCACCTAATTCATCCTTTGCATTTTTCATTTGAACATGTCTTATCATATCAGGACAAGAACCCCCATCATGGTCTGTGGTAAGATAAAATGAGCACATAGCACCCTTCTCAGTAGGATCCTCTATTTGTAATCTTTGTGGAGCAGCAAGCAATTGCAACGATCATCCATAGTTATACTGATTTGGAGTTTTTCTGCTTATATCTTGATAGGGTTGTGGATAGGAACTGCCGAGCTTTGGTATCTACCCCTTCAAAGCAATCATATCATTGACAAGT
Organism: Cryptomeria japonica; assembly: GCF_030272615.1. NCBI lineage: Eukaryota > Viridiplantae > Streptophyta > Pinopsida > Cupressales > Cupressaceae > Cryptomeria > Cryptomeria japonica. The sequence goes on from NC_081406.1 coordinate 143,069,146, forward strand.
CGTTGAACAACTAGGTCAGTAGAAGAGGTGGATGCCTAGGGTTGACCTTGAGGAGTTTGTACATCCTTCCTCCATTTCTCGGCGATTATTAGGTCATCTTCAAGTTGTATAGCTTCATTTTGCACAGTCTCAAGATCAGCTGACCTATTTCTTCTAAGGTGGAATCCTACATCAGGAGGCATGGAATTTATAAAAAAGCATTATTGATTATCAGCGGTTGGTCTTTTAGCCAGAGAAATTTTATGGATAATCTTATTGTACCTAGCTACATAGTCCCTCATTGGCTCATGAATTTCTTTTTTCATTTGTGTGAGTTGAGCCAGTAAAGAGTGTTCATCATCAACACTCTTGAACCTTTTCTCAAAAGTGGTTTTCATTGTTTGCCAATCGGTTATGGATTCCACTCGTAGATGACTGAACCAATCTGCTGCCCCCTCAGTAAGAGTTTGGGCAAAAAGCCTAACAACCACATCTTCATATTGGACTGTCAGTATCCCAGTGGCTACATTGAAAGAATTCAAGTGCTCTTCAACTAAGACTTTTCTGTCTCCATTATACTTAGGTAGGACATCTCTCACCCCTTTTGGAAGTGGGTTATGAGCTCCGAGGGCAAGAGGTTCGACAACAGCACCCCATGGTTGGGCCATAATGAACACAGGATAAATGGTTACTAGAGGAGGGGCTTGAACTCCAGTAAGCGTTAGTGCTTGCCAAGGGTTTGAAGAGGAAGGTATAGAAGTAGTTTTGATAGGAGAGAAAGGTCTACTTTTAGCATTTCTTTTGGGAGTGAAATTTGTGGCAAATGATAACCCTTGCAATTCTTCAAAACAATTATAAGTTATTCCCTCTCTCCTCTGTGATCTAGTATAAGGACAAGAATCCAGTGTTGTTACTTCTAGGGTTCTCAGATCTTTAAACAATTATTTCAAGCCCAACAATATTCCTGTACTTTGGGAATCTATCTCAACCAAAGCAAACCTGTGGTTATTGTTGATTTCGAGTTCAAGTTCAACTCTTACATGCTGGTCTATTGAATGTTCTACTTGTTTTGTTGGATCCCCAACAGAGTCGCCAAAAATTTGTTAGTGAATGAATTTTTCCTTTGTTAAAATGATCAATTTCAAACTTTGTCGATTTCTTTTAAAGACAAGTGTTCAACTAAACAGTTGGGCAAGTGCTATATAAACAACTTCCCTCTGAATTTTCCATAGGTACAACTCCCTATTTTAGTTATTCAGGGAATAATATAATTAATTTTATTTGAGTAGTATGCTTTTAACGTGAAAGCATGTAAGGCTACCTACTTCATTCTTGGATGAGAGGCCAATATTTCACACACATTTCAGAGAAAAATTATCTTTCCAACCTTTTCAACACAAGAGATGGAAGTAATTGAAACAAAGTTCAAAACACCATTCCAACAATTCAGATAAGAAAAGAACAGATAAGAGAAACCAAATCTATTCTCAAGCACAAATCTTTTCCTAAAAACAAACACTCATAGGAAGGAGTCCCAAAAAATTAATAATTTTCTGCAGTAGAAAAGTCATTACTATTGTTTGATTAGATAAACATATGCAAAGATATGTGTCTACACAGATTGAAAACCCACAGATTTTCCTTCTCCCAAAAATAGTATTATCTTTTATATATATATATATATATATATATATATATATATATATATATATATATATATATATATATATATATATATATATATATATATATATATATATATATTATGTGACAAAGGCACGACAATACATCTATAAATCCTTTCCAATTCTAGATTTGAAAATCTGATTCTTCCTTCTAACAGGATTTTTTTACAAAACTGAGGAATATAAAACCAAAAATTAACTAAAATTCTTTACATAATCTAACCCCTATTCCATCTATCTTCCTTTAATTTATAGTTTTTAGAATAGGGGAGATCTCCCTGAAAACTCGACCTCCCCCAAAATAGTTATGAATCTAACAAGATATAATTGGGACAGATGTCCCGAAGTCTTTGCATAAACATCAAAATCACATAAACAAAAACAAGGTCTAAATCAATGCATTATGCCACTTTCCCATCATCATCTTCTTCTCCACTTTCCTGGGCATCGTGGGCGGTTGTGAGTTCTCAGATTATAGATTCATTCAGAACCTTCATCGCATTGAGCTTTGCCTTCATTGCTTCCTTGTTCCATTAGTGCTTCCCCATCTTTTCGGTGTGTTTTGGTAATTGATCGTTACCAATAAAGGTCATGGACTCGATCTGAGCATCCCACACCACAATTCTCTCCAAGACTCCTTTGGTTCTTAGTTGTATATCATCTTCCACTCCCTCCCAGTTGATTAAAGGCATCTCAATTTTTTCTCGAGTTAAGTATCCAGGATCAAACAATTCTAGATAATCCTCTTCGATCCCTTTAATGTCCAGCTTTACCTGAAGTGAAATAACTTGTTCTAATACCATCCTCATGTTTCCCCTTTTGAACACCTCGAGTTCATCAGTACAATCTTCCCAGAAGTCCTCTAACTATGGCATTGGGATATATGGCATTAGACCAAGAGTTCGAGAAAAACCCTTATTATCGAAACCTTTTCTTTCGGGATACAGGAGAAAATTGAAGTTCTTGAGATCTGCTCCAATGCTCAAGGTGTCCGACATTGAACTATAGGACAACACACCTAATTGGATGGGAAAATGACCCTCCCATTTATCCCTGGGTTGTGCCTTTTTAACCATAGAGGTTAGCTGCCTACATATCTTCGCTAAAACAAAGCAATCTGAAAAATAATGAGGGAGTTTGAAGGGTTCTTCTTCAAAGCCACCTATTCTTATATAGAAAAAATGAGGAAACTAGATAAAGAAATTGCCAAACCTCTTTATCAACATCTGTGCATCCTCGGAGATTCTTTTGGTTTTCACATTTTTCAATTCATAGCACAAATTACCAAGAAAAGCATTGTGTACCCTTCTAAAATCCTGCAAGGCATTATCCTTTTGCAGCATGGGATAAAAATTGTACACGGGAACATCTTCCTTCATGAGTTGTCTTGGTATTCCAACTAACTCCTTGACACATGCCAAATGGTATATAAGATACAAAGACATGAGGAAATTCTGCTTAAACTGTTTAGCCATACTCAATTGATCCCTCATTGAATCGACAATCTGTTATGCCCAATTAAGGTATTGCTTCCCCTCTAGTACTAACTGCACATAGCAATAAATCCAGTCATTGAAACTGTAGGCTTCTACAGAGCCTCTGACTCGATGCAAGAAAAGCATGACATTGTGAATGTGAGGTAGCATGTGATTCTTATTGGGATTCTTGGGCAACATGGAACCTCCCCTTTGAGGAACTTTTAGTCAGCATTTTGCTACATTATTTCGGTATCCATTTCTGTTTGCATTGAACTCGGTGATTGACTGAGTAGGGTAAAAATTGGAGAACTGGTAATCAAGTATCTTGAAGACAAAGAAAATTACTTCATGGTTTATAGCAAGAAGGGTTTCACCATTGTCTCTTCTAATGGTCTCAGAGACTGGATCATACCTAGCAATATATTCCCTAACCAATTCTGGGCAAGGGATAGCTGGGGGAAAAGTTGTTGCCTCTATGAGACCGCTACTCAAAATCTCTACATCAAAAGAACCATCAATTCCATTGAATACCCTTTCTTTTAAAAATTCAAGATTCTCCCCTTTAAGGTCGGTATCGCTAACTATGGGCTCTGTACATGCAAGGATAAAAACATTCCTGAAAAAGTACAGTGTGGACTTCATAACTCAAAGTGTGTTACCGCATCATTTTTCCTTCATAAGAGGGGCAAATTCCTTTTAAAATTCCTTTCGGGGTCCTAGTCTTTCTTGTAATACCTCGGTTCAAGCCCTTAGTACGTTTGTAAATCATCTTTCAATAAAAAATGTTGAGTTTTAGTAATTGGTTGAGCTCTGTGAACACGTTGAACCATCTTGAACTGAGTTCAACAGGTTCATTTAGGTTCCTAGGTATTCAGGGAGGTTTTCATACTAACATTTTCTTTAAGTGTCTTGCAACGACTCTTTAAAGGTTTCTTGTTTGGTAATGTTTTACATCATCTCTCTTCGGGCGTTGAACTCATTGAACCAAGTTCAAGAGGTTCAAACGTGTTCAACATGTTCAACATAGCACAAATGGTCAGTAGCTTGGCATAATTAATATTCTCGACAAAGAATTTCCCTAAGCGCGGCGTACACCTTGAACTACTTGAAATCCAATGAAGTCTGTTCAGGATGTTCATATGTGTTCAAAGTTGGTGGGTCCCATGGGTTAAATGATTTGATGGTGCATTCATTGCCAAATATGAGGAAGGTGAACCATGTCTTAAGTGACGTGAATCTTTGTCTTTTCGAAGTAAGTAATCATTTCGGGAACTGGTGGTTACTTTAAAAATGCCACCATGCATTTAATGCATGCGTGCGATGTCCAATCTACAAATTTAACACACTCAACCTGACAATTGGAATTATTGCACTTAATAGTTTTGTATCATTGCCCTCGCTATAAGGTATGAAGGGTTAATTCTCTAAAAATTTGTTCCTTGCTGCTGCGGTGTTATTTTTCCTAGATAGAAGTATTAATTGCCGATAGTCGTCTAGTTGCTCAACTATGAAGGTGAGTCCCTTTCTTGTTCTCTCCAATAATTTTTGCCTGTATTTCTTCTCTCGTAGTAGGGTTGCTGCCACAAAATAAGGCTTATCACTTTGCATTATGAAGTCCACATTGCACTTGTTCAAGAATGTTTTTAGCCTAGCATGTACAGAGCCCATAGTTAGCGATACCGACCTTAAAGAGGAAAATCTTCAAGTTCTAAAAGAAAGGGTATTCAAGGGGATTGATGGTTCTTTTGGTGTGGAAATTTTGAGTAGTGGTCTAATAGAGGCAGCAACTTTTCCCCCAACTATCCCGTGCCAAGAATTGGTTAGGGAATGTATCGCTAGATATGATCCAGTCTCTGAGACCATTAAAAGAGATGATGGAGAAACCCTTTTTGCTATAAACCATGAAGTGATTTCCTCTATCTTTAAGATACCTGATTACTAGTTCTCCAATTTTTCCCCTGCTCAGTCAATCACTGAGTTCAACGCGGACATGACCGGACACTGAAATAATGTAGCAAAATTCTGGCTGAAGGTTCCTCAAAGGGGTGGTTCTAGGTTGCCCAAGAATCCCAATAAGAACCACATGTTGCCTCACATTCATGATGTCATTCTTTTGTTGCACTGAGTCAGAGGCTCTATAGAGGCCTATAGTTTCAACAACTGGATTTATTGCTATGTGCAACTAGTGCTAGAGGGGAAGCATTACCTTGATTGGGCAGAACTGATTGTTGATTCAACGAGGGAGAAACTGAGTATGGTCAAACAATTTAACCAGAATTTCTTCATGTCTTCGTATCTTGTATATTGTTTGGCATGTGTTAAGGATTTAGTTGGAATACCAATACAACTCACTAAGGAGGATGTTCCCGTGTATGATTTCTACCCCATGCTACAAAAGGATAATGCCTTGCAGGATTTCAGAAGAGTACACAATGCTTTTCTGGGTGATTTGTGTCATGAATTGAAAAATGTGAAAACCAAAAGGATCTCTGAGGATGCCCAGATGTTGATAAAGAGGTTTGGCAGTTTCTTTATCTAGTTTACTCATTTCTACTATATAAGAATAGGTGGGTTTGAAGAGGAACCCTTCAAAATTCCTCATTATTGTTCAGATTGCTTTGTTTTAGCGAAGATATGTAGGCAGCTGACCTCTGTGGTTAAAAAGGTACAACCCAGAGATAAATGGGAGGGTCATTTCCCCATCTAATTAGGTGTGTTGTCCTACAGTTCATTGCCAGACACCTTGAGCATTGGAGCAGATCTCAAGAATTTCAACTTTTCCCTATATCCCAAAAGAAAAGGTTTCAATAATAAGGGTTTTTCTCGAAGTCTTGGTCTAATTCCATATCTACCAATGCCACAGTTAGAGGATTTCTGGGAAGATTGTATTGATGAACTCGAGGTGTTCAAAAGGGGAAACATGAGGATGGTATTTGAACAAGTTATTTCACTTCAGGTAAAGTTGGACATTAAAGGGCTCGACGAGGACTATCTGGAACTATTTGAACCTGGATACTTAGCCCATGCAGAAACTGAGATGCCTTCAATTAACTAGGATGAGGAAGAGGAAGATGATATACAACTAAGAACCAAAGGAGTTTTGGAGAGAACCGTGACATGGGTTGCTAGGAAGAAAGCAGTGAAATTAGGCGTCAAGTCTAATTCTGTGAGAAGTAATGAGGTTCCTCTACGTTCACCAAATCATTTTTCTAATAATGCTTCTATGCCTGTTCATGCAGGTAAAGATAAAAAGCCGCCTTAGTTTAGACACAAGTCTAATTCATCTTTGGATTTCTATACTCCTCGACATACCTGATCACGAAGTGCTACTCAGAGAAGGATGGATCATGCTAAGGATGCAGAGGTGAAGGATACGATTCTTGATACTCAAATATTTGAAGTTGAAGACCTAGATAGCGATGTTGAAAATGCCCCGGACTCCCATATGGTAACCATAGCTATGACACCACCTTCCAAAGCCATTGAAGGAACAACCAGTTCCAGTGTAACTCCCAAGTGGTTAACTACTTCGGTAAACAAAAAATGGAGTTTCCTTCCTGTGACTATTCCAATTCAAGAGGTGGTCATGAAATATACTGAGAAGGGGCCCAAGCTGAAAAAGTTCAAAACTGATGCTCGTCTAGATAATGATGAAAGAACTGGAAAATGGGTCACTGAAATTGCCTCATACAAGCCTAAGGATGAAAATAAGGAGGCTAGTGTAGATGATTTTGAGATCACTAAGGTGGAGCTGGGAAATATGAGTAGGGACTCAGAAAATCATTTCTTCCAAGTATTGGCAAAGAAAATGCTCACCAGATCAGAGAAAGAAGGGCGGGAAAAGAGAGAGCTAAAGCGACACATAAATATTCTTGCTCAGTTCATTGACATCATTGGTTGTTTTGGGGCACTCCCTATATCTCATGCTACATAAAACTTTGACCCGACTTCACTAGAAAATAAAAAGTTAATGAGCCAGGTTCAACGGGCCAAAAGTATTACAGAGGTTGTGGAGAGATGGATTGAAGGAATAGTCAAGGATGGAGAGAAGTATATCATTGACTCCCGGAAGTTATGTGATGAAATACAGGGCCTCATCGCAGAAGTTCAAAATCAAATCTCACTATGGGTGAAAGAAGAACACATATGGGAGAACGTCTTGTCGATGTTCATGAAAATAGAAGAGTATGGAGTTACCCAATTTCTGACAGAACATTCAATCAAATTGGTGACAGATGAATGCTATCTCTTCATGTTGAAGAAGATCATAATGTGGTGGGTGCTTACCTTCAAATTTGTGATCTTCGAGGCTAAAAATTATGTGTATGAACCCCAAGATCTCCAATGTAGTATTGTTAATAACAACAAGGTGGTTAACCCTGACCATGATTGGCAGTTGGGAATTTATGGGCTGAACACGCAGGATGTGATAAAATTTTTCCGAATATACATGGAGAAAATCAAAGCTAAGGGTAATTTCACTCCTGAGGTATAACATGGGTTGCTCGGATTGAGTCTATGACCTTTATTGGTAATGATCAGTTACCAAAACATGTCGAAAAGATGGTAAAACACCAATGGAACAAGGAAGCGGTGAAGGAAAAGCTCAATGCAATTAAGGTTCTGAACCAATCTATAATCCAGGAACTCACAGTCGCCCATGATGCCCAGGAAAGTGGAGAAGAAGATGATGATGGGAAAGCGGCATAATGCATTGATTCAGGCTCCAACTTTGTTTATGTAATTTTCATGTTTATGCAAAGACTTCGGAACATTTGTTCCAAATATATCTTGTTAGTTTCATAACTGTTAGGGGAGGTCGAGTTTTCAGGGAGACCTCCCCTGTTCTAAAAACTATAAATTAAAGGAAGATAGATAGAATAGGAGTTAGATTATGTAAATAATTTTAGTTAATTTTTGGTTTTTTGATTCTTCTATTTTGTAAAAATCCTGTGGGAAGAAAGGATCAAATTGGTCTTGAAATCTTGAATTGGAAAGGATTTATAGAGGTATTATTGTGCCTTTGTCGCATAACATATATATATATATAAAGATCATACTATTTTTGGGAGAAGGAAAATCTGTGGGTTTTGAATCTGTGTAGACACATATCTTTGTATATGCTTATCTAATCAAATAACAGTAATGACCTTTCTATTGCAAAAAATTATTATTTTTCTGGTACTCCTTCTTTTGAGTGTTTGTTTTTAGGAAAATATTTGTGTTTGAGAATAGATTCAGTTTCTCTTATCTATTCGTTTCTTATTGGAATTGTGGAAATGGTGCTCTGAACTTTGTTTCAGTTACTTCCATCTCTTGTATTGAAAAGATTGGAAAGATAGTTTTTCTCAGAAATATGTGTGAAATATTGGCCTCTCATCCAAGAATGAAGTAGGCAGCCTTACATGCTTTCAGGTTAAAAGCTACTACTCAAATAAAATTAATTAGATTATTCCTTGAATAACTGAAATAGGGAGTTGTACCTATGGAAAATTCAGAGGGAAGTGGTTTATATAACACTTACCCAACTGTTTAGTTGAACACTTGTCTTTAAAAGAAGGCGACAAAGTTTAAAATTGATCATTTTAAAGAAAGGACAAATCTATTCACTAACAAAGTGATAAGCCTTAATTTGTTGCAGCAACCTTACTACGAGAGAAGAAATATAGGTAAAAATTACTGGAGAGAACAAGAAAAGGATTCACCTTCACAGTTGAGCAACCAGACGACTACCAGCAATTTAAACTTCTATCCAGAAAAAATAACACCGCAGTAGGGAGGAACAAATTTTTGGAGAGTTAATCCTTCATACCTTATAGGGAGAGCAATGATATGGAACTATTAAGTACAATAATTCCAATTGTCAGTTTGAGTGTATTAAGTTTGTGGATTGGACATCGCACGCATGCATTAAATGCAAGGTGGCATTTTTGAAGTAACCACCAGTTCCCAAAATGATTACTTACTTCAAAAAGCCAACAATTGACGTCACTTAAGATATGGTTCACCTTCCTCATATTTGGCAATCAATGCACCATCAAATCATTTAACCCATGGGACCCACCAACTTTGAACGTATATGAACATCCTGAACATACTTCATTGGGGTTCAAGTAGTTCAAGGTATACACTGTGCTCAGGGGAAATCCTTTCTGAGAGTATTAATTATGCCAAGTTGCTGACCATTTGTGTTGTGTTGAACATGTTGAACATGTTTGAACCTTTTGAACTCGGTTCAATGAGTTCAACACCTAGAGAGAGATGACGTAACACGTTACCGAACAAGAAAACTTAAAGAGTTGTTGCAAAACACTTAAAGAAAATGTTAGTATGAAAAATCCCATGAACACCTAGGAACCTGTGGAACCTAAATGAACCTATTAAACCCGGTTCAAGATGGTTCAAAGTGTTCATAGAGTTCAACCAATTACTAAAACTCAGTATTTTTATTTTTTTTGATTGGAAGATGATATTCAAATGGACTAAGGGCTTGAACCGAGGTATTACAAGAAGGACTAGGACTCCGAAAGGAAAAAAAATTTTAAAAAAAAAGGAATTTGTTCTTATTACGAAGGAAGAATGACGTGGTAACAAGTCTCTACCTCATCTGGGGAGGGGATGACATCATTAATATACTGATCATCTGAATCTAAAGCCATCCCGTGACTAGAAGATGTATGATCAGTGGATGATCTCGAACGTGGTCAACTCATCATATATCTACCCAGTGTGTCAGATGATTTGGTGGTTGATGCTGATGCAATCTAAACAACCCTATCAATTGCTTCTCTATGAGAAGCAATCACAACATGATCTACTATGGGGGTGAGGGTTGGGACTATTGCCAGAAATATCTCGCCAACAAGGTCCATGTGTCTAGTTAGAGCTCTATCATGCCTATGATATGCATCTCTATTAGAAATCATGCCCCTCCCCTATCCATAATATGTTGGAATATCAAGGTAGTTTGGTTTCATCTGACAATGAAACTCAACAAATATCTGTTGTGCAAAGTATGACTATATCTGGTCATTATTAGGATAATGATCATGGACAACTAAGAAGCATGGGTAAATCAACGATGCAACCTGTGGATCGATACATCTCATGACCTGATATCCTCTCACCTTACTCTTCTCTTGATATTGTGGAAAACATCTCTCCTTGATGGTCTCCTTCAAGACCACCCTCACCACATCAGCAAAAGAATCACGACCCCTCACCTCACCCCTCAACTATCTATAAATATCAGCTATAACCTCAAGTAAAAATGAAGTGTGACTAAGTAAGCAGTCCCTCAATGTCTGCAAACTATCAAAAATGGATTTTCATGTGCTCTTGTACACACCATCAGTCTGTGGGTCATCTAATATGACCCTCAACCTCTGTAGCTCACGGTCACTATAGTGGAAAATGGTAGCAATATCGAGCAATGAGGGATCCTGGTGTGGAGGATCTATATCATCATGTGGCTCCTAATTAGGACCCTGTGTAGGTGGATCCTGATCATGTACATGATCATGGACTGGATCATGGGATGCCATCTATCTAGGTAGGTCATAAAGTTAAAATAAATACGTAAGCACACACACATGAAGTGCATTCAATTTCAAACATTAAAAATTAAAATCAGTTAAGTTCTAGAGAGAGAGAGAGAGAGAGAGAGAGAGAGAGAGAGAGAGAGAGAGAGAGAGAGAGAGAGAGATTGTTAATCTTGAGCTCATTAAAAATTAAAATGTACACATGTGAAATTCTCGCATAATTCATAGATATATATACACATGAATTATATTCAATTTTTTAAATAAATAATTTTAAAGCTCGAGTGAGAGGGAGATCATTATTTAAAAATATATAAATTTATCTATATATAGAGATCGCATACATGTACATTTTAAATTATTAAAACATTAATGAGAGAAAGAGGGAGATCATTAAAGGTATATATACATCATGTACTAAATTAAAACATATATAAATTTATCTATATAGATCGCATAAATACATTTTAAATTATTGAAACATTAATGAGAGAGAGAGGGAGATCATTTAAATTGTGACTTCTAGAGAGAGATCTAACATTACTTTCAGAGAGAGAGAGAGAGATATCATTAAAGATATATGCATATAGTTACTAAATTAGAGCATATATAAATTTATCTATATAGATCGCATACATACATTTTGAATTGTTAAAACATTAATTCAAGAGAGAGAGGGAGATCATTTTCATGACAGAGAGAGAGAGAGATAACATTAATTTTAGAGAGAGAGAGAGAGATCATTAAATATATATACATCATGCACTAAATTAAAATATAATTTTTAAAAATTAAAACACATGCCAGCTGAGCAAATTAAGTGAAGAGAGATTTTATAAAGGGTCATATGTGGTTCTAAGGGGTCACACGTGTTAGAACACATGCATGACCCCTTAGGACCACATATTCTTGACCCCTTAGAACACTAATGTATGTGATCTTAAGGGATTGATATGTCATACACACTAGGATTTTATAAGGGGTCACACACGTGACCTCTTAGGACCACATATGACCCCTTAGGAAACTATGTTATCCTAAGGGGAATGTCATATGAACACTAGGATGTTATAAGGGGTCATATGTGGTCCTAAGAGGTCACGCATGTGTTAGAACATGTGTTACCCCTTAGGACCACATATTCAACCCCTTAGGACACTATACATGTGATCATAAGGGATCGTATGTCATAGACACTAGGATGTTGTAAGGGGTCATATGTGGTCCTAAGGGGTCACACATGTATAGTGTTAGAACACACATGCATGAACCCTTCTATGACACTATGTGATCTTAAGGGGTACATGTTGTATACAATAGGATGTGTATAAGGGGTCATATGTGGTCCTAACAGGTCACACATGTGTTAACACATGCGTGACCCCTTAGGACCACATATGACCCCTTAGGACACTATGTGATGGACTAAGGGGTATGTCATTCACACAGATTTTATAAGGGGTCATATGTGGTTCTAAGGGGTCATGCATGTGTTAGAAAACATATGTGACCCCTTAGGACCACATATGACCCCTTCGAACACCATGTGATCCTAAGGGGTATGTCGTACACACTAGGATGTTATAAAGGGTCATATGTGGTCCTAACGGGTCACGCATTTGTTAACACATGCGTGACCCCTTAGGACACTATGTGATGGACTAAGGGGTATGTCATACACACTAGGATTTTATAAGGGGTCACATGCGATCCTAAGGGGTCACACATGTGTTAGAACACATACGTGACCCCTTAGGACCACATATGACCCCTTAGAGTCCACTATGTGATCCTCTATGGTCCTAAGGGGACATATAGTATCGTCAGGGGCATATGTGGTCTTAAGGGGTCCTAAGGGGTAATGTTGTGTGTGTAATAGGATGTGAAAAGGGGTCATGTAGAGGATTTATTTTGTGTAATTTGTTTAAATTTGTTATCTAAGTTTTATAATATTTTTTAAAATTTAAATTTATTAATTTTTCTAACGTTTTAATTTATTATATATAGTTTTGTAACATTTTTGTAATTTTTAATTTTGCTAATGTTTTTCTTAAAGTTTTTCTAAGTTTTAATTTACTACCTTAGTTTTCTAAGTTTTTCATAACATTTTTTTAAAAAGTTGAAAAAACAATACATATATAGTTATTTAATTTTAAAAACAAATTGATGTTAAATCAAAACATTAAATTTTCAAACGTTTTTCTAAAATGCTAAAAAAACAATAAATATACAATTATTTAATTAAAAAAATAAATTAACAAATAAATTACTTATTAATTTTTAAATAAATTTAATTAAAAAAAACATTATTAAACAAAAAGAGGTTATTTTGTGCACCTAAAATAATGTAGGTCAAAAGTTAAACGGTGAGAAGCGTTGTTTGCTACTGATAGGGCACGATGATGTGGTGCTAACGTCAAGTTTGCTCTAACCCCCTCTGGACACAAAAAGCTCCAAAATTGAAAATGACAGTTAAGCTGTCATTTTCAATTTTTTATAGAAATTAAAAAAATAATAATTTACAAATGGGTTCGATCGAACCCACAAACCCACCTGGGATTCGATCGAACCCATGTCCGATGGTGGGTTCGCTTGAACACTCCTAGTTCATTCGAACCCCCCCAAAAAATAATTTCCCTACCTCCACCTATTTTCTTCGTTGGCAAAAGTGGGAACCATTACTGTGGGATTGCCCTAACATATAAATAGTAAGATTAATAATATAAATGTGTAAATGCAATTGAGAAAATAAATTATGGTGTAAATTTTTTTTACCTATGCCACTTATCGAATGAAGATGTGTTTTGAAGAATATAGACATGTATTATACTTCTTTATTGATGTGATAGCATGAAGCGATATAAATTGCCTTCCAATGCTTCATGTGTAACTCTCTCATCTTTTTAATCATACCATACATGTTGATTGACATTTTTTAAATTATTCATATATTCTGTGCAAAATCCCATGACCTCTTGCATTGAATATCCCTTAGACATATTAACTTATAGTTTTGCCCTAGTACGAATAATTTTTTTGAAACCTTCATATATCATTCTATAGGATACATCCATCTCATTCTTATTGGGACACAATGCTCTAGTTCATATTCTAGATGTATCAAAAGATGCATAGAAATGTTAAAGACTGTTGGTGAAAATTCCTGTTTCAATAGACAAAGTAATTCAACAACATCCTCCCTCAAACTATCAAAGTTCAAAGGATCTAATACATGTAAACTCATTCTCTTCAATATTAGGCTCAACCTTATAATTGGCAATCTTGGCCCCTTGCCAAACTTGATACAATAGGTAAAATATTCTTGATCATGACATGATAGTCATGGGTCTTGAGGCCTCTTAAGCTATTAAAGTTAGTTTGGCTTCTAATACTACTACTTACATATCTAGTGGGAAATTGAGTTTGAGACATCAACTGTAAGAATTGTACACATTGTTCCTTTGTCCAAACATAAGGAGCACTAGGTTTTCTATATTTTCATCATCATATTTTTCAACCTAAATATTTCGACAAATATTTAGTTACATCAAAAGTCTTGACATGATGAAATAGTATCAAAAGCACCAAAAATAGTTTCTATAATAGCATAGGCTATATTTTTCTCAATATGCATAAAGTCAACAGTATGCCTAATGGTTGTATCCTTAAACTATGGAAACTTATAGAATATACACAACAATTTAACACATTTTTCATTACATGGATCATATTTGCTACCAACAATCCCATCATTTTCAATAAATGACATTTATTTTGTCCATTCTCAATAATGTAATCACCCGTTATTAGCAATGGTGCTTCATGATTATCTTCTTGATCATTGAAATGTGTTTTCCGTTGACAATATGGATGATCCATTTTAAGATAAGAATGATGTCCATAATAAATACACTTACACAAGCTTCTTGAGTTCCTTACAAAATCCTTAAAGTTGCAAGAAGGAACTACACGGTATCCATAAACACTGAGACTAGACAAGGTGCCATATGCAGGAATATCATGAATCATAAACAATAAGGAAGCTCTTTAAGTGAATTTGATTGAATGACCATCCCTTAAAGATTGAATTGCTTCAATTCATTTCCACAATTCCATTAGCTCACCATAAAATGGCTCTAGATAAGCATCAATTGTATCTGAATTCACACATTTCTTTCTCGGTATAATCAATGATAGTATTAATAAGAAAAACAATCTAGTTGCTAACCATAGAGTCAAGTTATAATTTATTAAAAAATATTGGCCAAGTTGAATTTAGTACTTTGATTTAAGAATGGTTTCACCCCATCTAGAGCCAAACCCAACTTTATATTACGAGGATCTTGAGAAAAATCAAGCCATATGTTATCAAATTTTATCCACGTCTTAGAATCAAGCACATGTCGTTGTTTTCTATCAATGCTTTATCTTGGGCATGCCATTGCATAAGTTTAGAAATGTCTCTACACCTTTACATTCAGAGTAATCATGGGATTATCAAAAAGTGGTGAAGAACCTTTCTAGGAACCATAACTAATTTCAACCCTTGTCTATACCTTGCTTTATGATATTTTAGACATTTGCTCTCACTTGCAAGATTATTGTGAAATAATACACAACCATTCACACATGTGTGGATGTTTTCATAACCTAAGCCTAGCTTACTAATTTTCTTTTTGCATTGACTTCATTTTGTTGGAAATGTGGATTCAGGTGGTAACAACAAACTTAATAATCCCAATAATTGATCTACACTCTCATTTGTCCAACCATGAGCCACTTGCAAGTTAAGAATTTGAAGGATTGGTGTCAAATGACTTAAATTGTAATTAGCATACACAGGCTTTGAAGCATCCTACATTGACTTGGCCCAATCATCGTTTAGACCCTCATTCAACATTCTATCAACTTCAAACCCTTCATATAACATTGTTGCCTCTTCATCTATGTTTTTTGCCTCTTCATATCTCACACTTTGCAATTATATCATATCATCATAATAATTGTAATCCCAAGGGCTTATACCACTATGCCTATATCTTATCATGTGTCGATAAGTCACATTTTTTTTTCACCTTTCCACCAAGACAATAATTACATGGACATGGATATTTGTCCATGTCTCTCTTATTGACTACTCTCTCATGATATGCTTGGTATTGATCCATAGTCAACCTTCGACATTAATCCATCTATAATGTTCTACATTCCATTCTTAATTTAGTTTCCTATTTGAAGAAAAAAAAAAAATCTGATTAATAAAAATACAATAAATGCAAAAGTCATGGCTAGCATTTTGGAGGAATCCTTGGATGCAACATAGGCATCTATTGAGGAAGTCATTCAAGTCATAAATCTAGGTTTAAGGTCTAATGAGGTCTTGAGATCATAGCATTAAAATATGAGTTGCTTTGTAGATAACATATCTTATGCATATCATCACCTATACTTATTTGTAACATCAACTAACTTGTGTAGAAGCAATGGCATTTAAATGGCACGTGGTATTTTTTGTGATATTAAAGAAAAAAGTCAAGAGTGCAAAATGTATTTATGCTTTAAGGGTTGTCTAAACAAGTGTATTGTCAAAGGTAGAGTGGACAAACATGTTGGTTTGATGTTTAATACATTGCAAGATACAAAGTTGATGTTTGATGCAAGGGTATATGTGAAGGGTGCAAGAAAGGATTTTTGACCTTGAAGTTAATAACATTGATCAAGGCATAAACAATAATAGGTTTATGTCATCAAGGTAATTCTCCTTATAACTCCATGTTATGAACATGCTTGGTCAAGAATATTGTGCAAGGTCTTAAACCCTAGATAAGGGTTTTAGATGTTTCCTTGTAAAAATATGTTTTTCTTCTTAAGTCATGTGGAAACGTTGTTCAATATTATTTGAAGAAGTTGAGAAATATAACTTCAGAGATCCCAAGAACACCTACAAGAAAAATACCTGTCACAAGAGAAGAATGGAGGAAAAAAATAACAATGGCTTTGAAGAAGAAGATTATCATTCAAAGAGAGAATCAATTAAATGAAAAAGTACAATACAATCCTTATAAAAGGATATTAGCAACCCTAAAGGTGTGCAACCTTAAATATGTGCAACCCTAAAGAAACCTTGAAGGGATAATCTATATTTAATAATTATAGAATAATTATTAAATACCTACAATATTATTAAATGCCTAAGTTTAGCTTAAGCATAGAGTATAATAGACTAATAATTAAATAAATAATTATTAGCTAATACATGATAACTCTAACAACCCCCCTTAAGATGAACTTAAGGAGTACCTAAAAAACTAAATGAATGAAACAAAACATGCAACTACATGATGAAGGCAAATTTGGGTCCCGACTAGAAGGCCTGATGAGGTACCCAAGTACAAAATATCTCTGTAAAGCAGAGAAATAGAGAAAACTTCATGGGAAAAAACTCTACTCCAAATAGAGATGAAATACAAGTGAAGGATTGAAGAATCCTCCAAACAAGAATGTTCCAAAAGATAGGAACAAAAGAAGAGCAGAAGAATCACTAAAGCATGAAGAACCTGCAAACATTGTCAAAAAATAGCTGTCGATCTGAAGAACCTCCATCAAAATAGAAGATGATCAGGTAGAGAAGATTGTAATATAGATGAGTGACCTCACATAACACTTCTCAAATCAGATGGCAAACAAAGGCAGACAACTGAACTCAAAGATACAGATGGAAAAAAACACCAAAGTCTGAAGAGCTGATCAATTGAAGATGGAAGGTTTCCTCCAAAAATAGGAATGAAAGAGTGTCCATATGGGAAATGATCCATCTCACCAAAATGCATAGGTAACTGACCGCTGTATATGCCTAGTACAAAGGAACAAATATTGAATACATAGCTCACTCTAATGAATGAAGGAAGCATTAGAACCAAAAACCAACAGGAGAAACCCCCCCATAATGCTGACAAAGGAGAGGTGGCAGGTATATTGAAATTGAACACCAAGGAAAACTGCATGACAAAGAACCAAGAACATCGAGAGTGTTGCAGAAAGTACAAACACATATAAAGGCTAGTGTCGTGGAAGGAACACTCACTTGGCACACATCTTGAGGCTAATCTTGTGAAAGGAACACTCATGTGACAAAGGTAGATGACAAACAATGCAAACATTAAACCCCCCATGACACTTTATAATGGAATGCGAGTACAATAAGGCACAAAATGTGCAAGATCCCAAGCATGCAATGCATATTGGCACTTTATCTCAGTGAAAAAAATGCTTACAAAATGATGTATACAATGCTAAAAAAAGACAAAAAAGGCTGGAAATACAAAAATAATAGCCAAAGATGATTCATCCCACACAAAGAAAAGAATCCCTGGAGCTGAAAACATACAAGCTATACACCAGAGTGCATAAATGAAAACACTAAATAAAGTGTACCTAAAGAAAAATTTGGAAAGAAGACCCATACCATGGGAAAGTGCATAGAACTAGCTTTCCAACGATATAAAGTTTTCAAAAAATAGAGTTCGGATGCTCAAGTTATGTCTCCCGGAGTGCAAAAAGGAACTTCTGGCTTTGACAGCAAAAAACGCCATCAAAAAAGAAAAATCAGAAGATCAAACCTCCAGATCTGAAGAGAGCTCGAAAAGATTTTTCCGACGATATAAAGTTTTCGAAAAAACGCCTCGGTATGACCAAAAGAAAAAAAACCCAACTTTTAGGGCATAAAGGGAAAAAAAAAAAAACAATTGATGAGAATTTTCTAACGCATTTGCAAGTACAACCATATGGATTTTTGTGCCTCGTAAAGCATGCTAATGAAAAAATCATGGCCCAAATGCCCTTGTCACCGAAATAGGTTGAATTATATATCAAAATGACTAGAAATGCCCTTCGAAAGCCAATGGTGAGGTCTTTTTTTTTTTTGGCCCAAACTACTTTAAAAATATTTAATGATTTTTTTGATGAATTTCTTGAAATTCATGCCAAAAAAAGGCAAGACAAAAAAATATCGAGAACCACAAATTTAATATGGAAATGGGGGGGTTTTGGGTGTCCTAAGCTCAACAGTGAGGTCCGTTTAGGCCCAAAATGATCCAAAATGAAATAGCTATCCTAGATCCAATAAAAAACCTTTGAAAAAGCTTGAAACCCTCCAAAAAATCTTCTGAAAAATCAAGAACAAGCAGCAGCAGATGTAGGCTCTAATACTATGAAGAAGTAGAGAAAATACAACTTCAAATATCCCAAGAACACCTGCAAGCAAAATACTAGTCACAAGAGAAGAATGGAGGAAAAAAATAATGGCTTTGAAGAAGAAGATTATCATTCAGAGAGAGAATCAATTAAATGATAAAGTACAATACAATCCTTATAAAAGGATATTAGCAACCCTAAAGGTGTGCAACCCTAAAGAAACCCTAAAGGGATAATGTGTATTTAATAATTAGAATTGTAGACACCCAAAATTGTCTAGTCTAATTAAATAAATATTTTATTTATTTAATTATCTAAGCTTAATTCTTCTATTAATTAAATAAATCTTTATTTATTTAATTAATTCATTTATCCTCTTCTAGCCTTATTTCTCATTTAAATAAATACATTTATTTATTTAAATTATCATTTTCCTAAATTAAATAAATATCTTATTTATTTAATTATCCCACTTCTTCTATTAATTAAATAAATCTTTATTTATTTAATTAATTCATTAACCTTTTCTACCTATGACACATGTCATCCATCTCTTAATTCATACAGTACCTACCCCTTTCATTATTTTATTATTTCTTTTACCTACCCTCTAATCATAGCCGACCTCCTTTTACACCTCTCAATCTTATCCCTCCATTTCATATAGTGTCTTCTATATAAGGAGATGCTTCCTTCATTATCAAACCCCGTTCTATGTATTCTAATCAATCATCTTAAGGACTTGACTACACTACGATCCTACTAGCAACCACATTCCGTTCTTTGTTGAGCTCTTGTCCACATAAAATCTGAGAGCAAATATATCAAGCAAGATCAATGGAGATAGGAAGAATGGAGATTCAAACCCTATTGGACATGTGATGGTATAATCTTTGTGATTTCATTTGATTTGCATTGTCTTAGGTAATCTTCATATGTTATGATGGATCTTTGTTGTTGTTAGGCTAGGGTTTTGTGGTTGAATTCATTTAGCCTTTCAATATCATTATTATTGTTATCCATTTTCACCATATACATTTTGGCACGCCCGGTGGGACTCTTGTCCCTATTGCATTTAACATTCTTGTTGCAGATTTTCTATTTTGAAGTTGCAAATCTGACGTTTTCGGCAGCATTTTGATATTTTCGCGTCTGCGCACTTTTGGATCGCGTTTTTGATTTTCTAGTGCGTCTGTGACATCTAGAGTCGCGTCTGTGTTATTGGCAATATTTTATTTTGCAGGTTCCAAGAAAGAGCGTTTGTGTTATAAAATCGCGTCTGCACTATTTTTAGCCGCATCTGTGTCTAGAAGACACGTCTGCATTCTGTAGTCGCATTTGTGTCTCACAGAACCACGTCTGTGTCACCAAGTCGCATCTGTGTTGAGGGTAATCACGTCTATGTTCAACAGTTTCAAATTTTGGGTTTTTATTGATTCATTTTTTGGATTTTGCATTTAGGGTTTCAGATCTGGTTTATTTTGAGCTAACATTTTCAGATCTAGCTAATGAAATTGGTGCAGCTTGTCTTGAAAGCAAAATCATTTGGTTGAAAGCCCCCATTTTCACAAAGTCTTTTGGGTTTAAAATTTACCTAACTTGTGTGCTTGTAGGAAGGGGTGATTATTTGAAACAATCCAAACTACTAACAACTCTTTGTTGTAGGTCCTTGGCAAGGGTTTTTGGATTTTTATTGTGTGCCTTGTTTTCATAGACTAGCAAACACTTCAATTGGTGCACTAAAATTGAATCATTGTCTTTTGTGTCTTGAGCAAAAGACTCTTTTTGTTTAATCTTTATAGGGTCTATCTTCCCGTGTGGTCATTAGGACTACTAGTGAGAAGAGAACGACCCAAGTGGTAGCGAGGAAAACCCACCTCTTCCAAACCACTATAAACAACTATATTCACGGTGAAAACTATGGATAATGTGTGCTGATTAGTTCATACCGACACTATGTCTCCCCATAAACCCGTTTGATCAAATTTATTTGATCAATTGTAGGGCGTAACCCCTACCGGCTGGGAGCCTTCTGTATTTATAGAGCTAAAAGTGTCGCATGTATGGCCACACGAGTGGATGCCCTTACTAGCACCTTTTTGTTTTAGAAGCCCAAATCCTTCTATTTGTTGGGGTAGGAGGTCGGACCTCTAGTAGCGGCCCACACACATACAGTTCTTAGTAGAGATACAAAGTTTGCCACGAGGAGTTTTCATGGGGACTGATGCTTGGCTGACCCGAGAAGTGAGTGACAAGGGTGGAGCCAGTGAGGTCAAGCATCTAAGTATCCACTCTGAATAGCATAGCCTCGGGGGTAAAACCCCATGTGGGATCAACAACTATTGTCTTGGCCAGCCATAAGAATTGTGCTTGAATTATTTTAAACATTCAAAACATTCAAGACCAAACAGCACAACATTGTGTCTTCAAGTGTATGCAAAACATTTTTACATCAAAAAACACACTTTTCTTGGAGTCATTTTGAGTCTAAACACTTGCAAACATTGGGTCTTCATCAACACTTTGTCCTCTTGTCACAAAAAAATAGTCAAATAGTCCGATTTGGTCACAACAAAAACAACTTCACAGGTTGGAAAAAATTTGCACAAATTTTGCAAAAACGCATCTATGTTTGACATAATAGCGTCTGTGTTGTATAACCGCATCTATGAAGGGCAGAATCGTGTCTGTGTTCCCAGAATCAACATTACAATTTGCAAAAAAAAATCTCAGAAATGCGTCTATGTTAAACAGAGCCGCGTTTGCATCAAGAAACCACGTCTGTGAAGTATACAGGCGCGTCTGTGTTCAGAATTGAAAAACTGTTATAGTCCAGCAAACAAACACAGTCAGTTTCAAAATTCTTGAGCTTCCGAGGTCATTTCTCTAGGATTTCATTTAGCAGTCAACCTATCCTTGGGTCTCACAAAGTCCATCATTGCTTCACACTTTACATTACAATCACATTTGTCTAAACTTGAGTCAAAAGGTCACTTGCTTGTCCTCGTCATACTTTGTCAACACACTACATACATCAACACTTTCCTAAGTGGTCCCTCATCAAGGTTTCTTACCTTTGGGTCTCATTTGGCCTTACTTAGAGTCAAGGTCAACTTACCTCATCAAGAGAAACTATCCTCTCTTTGGAAGCCACACCTACTCTACTACATACATACTTGGTCTTACATTTTGGACATTGCAAGTAAACCTCAGATTCATTTACATTCCATCCAACTCTTGGTCTTCCATACTCTTTTCTATTTTCATCTAGTCTCACACATCTTGGTCAATACCTGGTTTATGGTTGAAACCCATCTTCAAAAATCTAGGAGAGAAGCTAAAGAGGCTCAAGAGTCTGCAAACATGAGTGTCTATGAGTATGACAATGATTTCTTTTTCAATACTGATCATAACACATTACCTGACATGGATGCCTATAGAAACATTCCAAATGTTGAGAACGTGGACACTACAAACAACAATGATACACACAATGATGATATGGATAACTTTTCAGTACATTCAGCAGATGTGGAAGACTCCATTATGGATCCCCGTTTCAATCGATTGGTTGAGGAAATAATGAGGAGGGATAGACAATATTTCTTACAAATGATGGCACAAATTGTAGCCAAGATACCTCATGATTTTGACATGTCTCAAATAATGGAAAATTGACCTTTGCAACAAACTCACTCCAACATGGATCAAAGGAGACCTAATAGTGGAGGCAATAGAAGACCACATCTTGTGCCTGAATCACCATCATCTTTGCTTCAAAAACTAGAGGTCCCACATACACATGGTCAAGCATATGATACTCACCTTCGTAGACCGTTATGGAAATCTTATGCAAACAGATATGCTCAATCACATACCAATGCTAAGGATCAACCACCAAAGCAATTGGATATTCAAAGGCATGCTCAAAATTTGGACACAAGGAAACCCCGTGTCAAATTTGGGGGCAACACATTAGAATATGACATGCCTGTAGGGTATGGTATACATGCACAAAATAGATATGGTGTTCCTCAACATGAATCTATACCAAGTGGTCCATATACACAGCATTACTATAGACCTCCTCCATATGAACATGTGTATGATCAATATCATCCATATATGCAACATACTCCTCCTCCAATTGGTGCCTCAAGCATGGGGTATGGTCCAAGAAGTCAATCTCCACCTAAGAGAAATTTGGAACAACAAATCAGGGACTTACAAAAGAAAATGGAGGACATAAATGCACCAAATCCAACATACACAATGAGAGACATATGTCTGTATCCATTTGACAAGAGCATTCCAATGCCTCCTTTTCCTACACACTTTGTGACGCCTAAATTTGATAAGTATAGAGGAAAAGGGGATCCTAAGGCACACATAAGACAATTTTTCACAACTTGCATTGAGGTAGCAGCAGAAGAGACATATTTGATGAGATTATTCCCACAAAGCTTAGGTGATCAAGCTATGGAATGGTTTTCCCAACTTCCACCTGGAATTAAGTCATGGGGTGACTTAGCAGAGGCATTTATTCAACATTTCTCCTACAACATAGAGATAGACATATCAGTCACTACTTTGTGCAACACCAAGCAAAAAGAGGGAGAGTCTTTTGCATCATTCTTACAAAGATAGAGAAATCTAGCCAGCAGATGCTCTTGTGAAATTCCACAAAAACAAATGGTAGAAATGTTCACCCAAAATGTTAATAAAGACATTGGCTATGATCTAAGGAAAGCTTGTTTGTCCACCTTCAAGGATGTTATTGAAAAAGGCTTAGCGATAGAAAAGGTCCTAATTGAACAAGGAGTCATCAAGATATTCAAGGAAAACAAAGATGACTTTAAAGGAAAAGACAAGCCAAGATTTTGGAATAGAAACAAGAACACAGTCAATGATGGTGTTGTTGATGCCAACACAATGCGACCCAAATTCATTTTTTCGGGATCAAGTTCTACAAACAATCAAGTGAATACTCAAACAACTTCCAGATCACGAAGGAAGTACACCCCATTGGGAGAACCACTTGAGTCAGTCTTCAAGAAGCTAGTGGCAAACAAGGTAATCACAGTTCCAGATTTTCCTCCATATGAACCAAAGGTTAAACCAAATTGGTGGAACGATAATGAGTATTGTGAATTTTATAAGAGCAAGGGTCATAAGACAGGAAATTGTCATCGACTGAAGAACATCATACAAGATCTCATTGATAGAGGTGACATTGAGATTGAGGGACATTCCTCCAATCAAGAACATGAGATGTTTAAGGAACCATTCCCAAAACATGACAAGGGAAAAGCTAAAGCCACAAATGAGAAAACCAACTATACCAGAGCATCCTATAACTATGATTCAACTATCAATCACATCTCAATGGACAATTATGTCTCTACCATTATCATCAAGGACAAAGCATCTGAGAATTCTACTCGGAGACCCAGGATTGTCCTAAAAGGCATTGGATCTTCTTCTGAACCTACCTCTAAATGTCATGTCATGACTCGTCGAGGTAAAATCACTTTGCAAGGTGCTCCAACTAAAAACACTGCTTCTTCATCAACCAAACCTGAGTATGACCTTGTAGAACAATTAGGGAAGACACCCACGCTCATCTCCATTCTTGAGCTCCTATGCATATCCTCTGCACATAAATTCATTCTTGACAAAATCTTGAGAGAAACTGTCATTCCTACTAATCTAAACTTGGATCAGTTTCAAGCCATGGTGGGATACCGTTCCATTCCACACTCCCTTACTTTCACAAAAGCCGATTACGCCTCTGTAAATCAGCCACATAATTCACCTTTACACATTGAAGCCTTCATACACAAACATCAAATAAAACGAGTCCGATAGATGGAGGAGCTGGTCTAAACATTTGTACATTGAGCACTATTAAACAATTGGGATATTCTGATAAAGCTGTGAATTCTACAAATCAAATCACCATTAAGGCATATGATGATGAAGAGCATTCATCCAAGGGCACAGTCACCTTACCTCTCAGAGTTGGGCCAGTTACAAAGAATGTGGTTTATCAAGTCTTGGATCTAGATCTCACTTATAACATATTGCTAGGACGTCCTTGGATTCATGAAATGAGGGTAGTCCCATCCACATATCACCAATGCATTAAGTTTCCTCATAATGGAGTGGAAGTAACTGTTAACGGTGATCCTAATCCATTCATATACTACAATAACCTGAAATCAAAGACTGAGACCATCATTCCCAGTAATCGTGAGGTTGTTCCTTTGTCAGCATACATTGATCCTGAGTCGTTAAAACCTTCGACATCAAAACAAGGTGAGCTTAAAGGCAAGTTTCAAGACAAGGGCATGGGGGTATAGACTTTAAATCAGACCATGTACTTATGACAAGTCATGAGTTACCCAAAAGAATATGGAAGACCACATCCTAACAAGAAAGTATCCATCATGATACTCAAATGGGACCCTACTATCTTTCAAAGATGGGGTGAACTAGAAGAGGAAGATTTATACAAAATGCTTTTTAGAGACAATGAAGATGACACACAAGATCACATCAGTCTACCATGTGAGAAATATGGCAAAGGCTTCAAAATTCTACAAAAATTCGGGTATGATGGAAAAAAGCCCTCTTGGGTTACGAAAGGAAGGCATCATTGAACCTTTACAACCTAAATTGACTTTCAAGAAGGAATGCTCGAAAGGACTTGGTTTCTTAACTGCCAAGGTCCACACCCAAAGGACAGAAGAAGCCTTACAAATCAAAGCTACCAAAATTCAATAAGAGGATCATTGTTCCATAGATTCCAATGAATGGGAATGGGGTTCCAACAAGTCTTCCAGTGACTACGAGCTCATCGAGATATTTAGAGAGCCAGATGAACCAATAGAAGAAGAGGAATTTTATAACAAGTTCAGAGTTGGTCAAGAAACAACCCATAAAGATTCCACACAGTCCTTGTCTCAAGGTTCTATGTTGAAATCACATAGAATGAGAACACCTGTCCCAGAATGCACTACTAGTGATGATAATTTGGATTCATTTGCGATCAAGACTGATGAGGAGAGTGCCATCGCTGACCTCGATAATTACCTTGACATACCCAAATATAATTGCATCTTCACTCTTAGCCTCGTTAACTTTGAAGACATTAACGGCCTTCCCCTTGTTCACCACCAACTCATTGACTGGGATCATGAAGGACCTACACAGTTTGACACATTCCAAAATGATGAAGCTTTTATTGACTATCTAGGCATACGAGATGATCTTCCTCTTGGGGACCATAAAGTGGGATACACTATAGAACTCAATAGCGTGGCATATTTTGGTGAGGGTGTCGGACCTTCTAGTCGCAAAAATGTGAAAATAAGAACAAATCAAGGGTCTTATGGTGAAAACCACACTGTGGCGCTATCTGACCCCAAAAAAGTAAAAAGAAAGGACGTATCTAAGGGTGAAAACCTCTCCGAGGCACCCGAAGATGGAAGGCTCGACATTCTCCTACCATCATATGAGGAAAAGTCATCCATGTTGGTAGAGGAGACTATCAAAACAAACATTGGTACAGAAGAGATTCCACATAACATATTCCTAGCTCAATCATTGACAGAGTCCGAAAGGTCAAAATTCATAAGTTTCTTCAAAGAATGACAAATCAACTTTGCCTAGTCATACGCTGATATGCCTGGATTGGATCCGGATTTAGTAATGCATCATTTGACAGTCAAATCGGGGGCAAAACTAGTAAAACAGAAATTAAGAAAAATGCATCCACAAGTGCCATTACTAGTCAAAGCAGAACTTGAGAAGTTATTGGATGTCGGATTCATATGCCCAATCGATTATCCCGAATGGATCTCCAACTTAGTACCTGTCAGTAAACCAGATCGCAGCATCAGAATTTGCACAGATTTTAGAGACATCAACAAAGTTTGTCCAAAGGATGACTTCCCATTACCAAATATTGACTTGATTGTTGATCTCACAGTAGGTCATGAAATGTTATCATTGATGGATGGATTCTCTAGTTATAATCAAATAAGGATCGTGCCCGAGGATCAACACAAAAAATCATTTACTTGTCCATGGGGAACTTTCTGGTGGAATGTCATGCCTTTCGGGCTAAAGAATGCAGGTGCTACATATCAAAGAGCCATGACTACTATCTTTCATGATCTCATGCACGTAACCATGGAAGATTATGTTGATGACCTCTTGGGCAAATCAATAGACAGAAATACACATTTGGACATACTTTCAGTCGTCTTTGATCGATTGGAAAAATACAAAGTAAGATTAAACCCCAAGAAATGTGTCTTTGGAGTAACCTCCGGGAAGCTCCTAGGATTCATTGTATCCAAAAGAGGAATCAAAGTTGATCCAGCAAAAGTCAAGGCCATCTTGGAGATGCAACCACCAAGAAATATCAGTCAACTTCGATCCTTACAAGGCAGACTCCAATCCATCTAAAGATTCATAGCACAACTTGCAGATAAGTGTAATCCTTTTTAGCACCTGCTACATAAAAACATCAAATTCAAATGGGATGATAACTGTCAATAGGCTTTCCATACGCTCAAATATTATCTTCTAAATCCGCTAGTTCTGATGCCACCAGTTCCAGATCAACCACTGTTACTATACATATCAGCTACTCCAACAACATTGGGGGCATTCTTAGCACAACAAATTGTTGAGGGCAAAGAAAAAGTAGTATACTATATCAGTAACACATTGGTAGGATATGAGCTAAACTACACACCAATTGAGCGTGCATGTCTCACTGTGGTCTTTGCTTCACAGAAATTACGACATTATATGCTTACTCATAAAACTAAGTTAGTTGCAAGGATAGACCCATTGAAATACCTTCTCAATAAAGCAACACTTACTGGGCGACTGGCCAAATGGGTAATGATCCCGAGTGAATTTGACATCGAGCATGTGGACAGAAAAGAAATAAAAGGACAAGCCATCGCAGATCAATTAGCAGATGCTCCCATGATAGATGATGTTCCCCTAAGTTCAGAATTTCCAGATGAATCCATTTTGACAATGTCACATGCAAAGCCATGGCAACTGTACTTCAACGGCTCATACACACAGCATGAGGCAGGAGCTGGCATCCTCTTTATAACTCCTCAAGGGGTTCTATACCAAAATCATACCACTTATCATTTCCTTACACTAACAATATAGCGGAATATGAGGCATTAACAACAGGATTACGAATTGTAGTTCAATGGAAGATCCAGGAACTTCGTGTTTTTGGGGACTCCCAACTTGTCATCTGTCAAGCAACTAATGATTACCAAACAAAACATGAAAAATTAATGCCTTATAAACAAATGGTGGATGACCTGAAACAACACTTCGCAAAGATAGACTTTGAGTAGATACCAAGAGAGCATAATCGCGCCGCAGATGCCATGGCTACAATTGCTTCACTAATTGATCTACCTCCAAACGAGACCCGCTATGAGTTCTTGGTGGATAACCTTTTGGTTCCTTCATATGAAATCATGCCTACTGACATGATATGTGTTTTCGGTCCTGAATCCTAGTTATATGGTTCCATTTTCACATACCTATGTGACAATACTCTACCTCCTAATCTATCAAATAACCAACGTCGCACTTTCATTCACCAATCCTCTCGATATGTCATTTTAGCTGATATCCTATACCGGTGAGGTCTAGATGGCACTCTTCTTAGATGTTTAGAAAGCGACAAAGCTCAGATTGCGTTACGGGAAGTGCATGAAGGGATATGTGGTCCACATGCTAGTGGTCCTACCTTGGCCAAGAAACTCATCAGGACTGGATATTATTGGCCCAATATAGAGAAAGACTCATATCAGTTTGTCAAGAAATGTAAGCAATGCCAAATTCATGGAGACCTCATACATGCACCAGCACAAGAACTTCAACCACTTGTGTCTCCTTTGCCCTTTTGCCAATGGGGACTTGATCTCATAGGCAAGATTCACCCTCCTTCTTCCAATGGTCATAAATTCATTATCACTACCATAGAGTATTTTACAAAATGGATTGAAGCCGTGCCTCTCACACAAGTCACAGGAAAACAGATTGCTACATTCATCATCAACTATATCATTTGCCGATATGGTATTCCTATTTCCATTATCACTGATAATGGGCATCCCTTCAAAAATCAGGATGTTCATGAACTCTATGACCGCTTCCATATTTCCCATCATTTCTTCACACCATATTACCCCCAAGGTAATGGCCAAGCTAAGGCATCTAATAAAACAATCCTTAAAATCCTAAAGAAGACAGTCGACGATGCTAGTCATAATTGGCATATCCAACTTAATCCTGCACTTTGGGCCTACCGCACAAGTGTCCACACACCTATAGGAGCTACCCCCTATTCACTTGTCTATGGCACTGAAGCTATCTTGCCTATTGAGGTTAAGCTACCCTCTTTACGGGTTTCTTTGCAAAACATCATCAGTGATGAAGACTATAGGGTTTCTCACTTACAAGAGTTGGAACTATTGGATGAACGAAGACAAACTGCTTTTAATCATCTCAAATCTTACCAACAATGAATGAGTCACAGCTACAATCACAAGGTCAAGCCTTGCACATTTGAGGTAGGGGACTTAGTCCTCAGAGAAAATCCTAAAAATCAGCAAGATAGAGAGAAGAAGGGAAAGTTCGAACCAAATTGGCTTGGTCCTTACATCATTACAGCAACATATGGATCTGGGGCATATCAGCTCTCAACTACAGAAGGTGAACCTTTGGAGGATCCTATCAACAGCATGCACCTTCGCAGGTTCTACACATAGCTCTTCAGAAAATCCTAATTTCAAAAAATACAAAAAAATCAAAAAAATACAAAAATACAAAAAAAAAAATTATAAAACAAAAAAAATCATTACTTGGTGAAAACCTGGCAAACAGGCACCTTGTGACACAAAAAACATTGAAAAAATCAAAAAAAGTAAAGAGAAATAATTTCGTCCAATGGTGAAAACCACTTCGGTGGCGCCCTGGGCAAGTACCATGGTGAAAACTGGGTCACCAGTGCCATGCGTAGAGACATTGCTCCTCCCTCCTTCAAGATTCTCTTTCATCACTTCACTTTGCACACACTCACGACCAATTCATCCATAATAAACTTACCCATTCCCATCATGGCTTGTTATTGATCTACCCGAGATTGGTTAGCCATTCATAATAAACCTCCCTTTTCAATCTTTTCCATCCATAATAAATCAGATCCTATCTGTGGCTAAGGCAAATCCTACGTCTAGTAATGGGTGTGGAACTGAGATCACACGTTCTGAGGAGTACAGTTTCTTCAATCTATCCACGCACAATTCGCAATAAAGTAACATTTGCATCACAGATCCACAATAAAGTTTCATCTTCTCCGCAATAAGGTATCAGTTTCATGGATTCAGTCAGTTTCAGATGAGACACAGCAGCAACAATAGGCTTCAACAAATCAAATCTTTCAACAGACTCAGGCAACATATGGTTTAGTGCTATCTATCCTTTCTGTGAAAGTAAACATTGTGACCACAGTCAAATAAGACTTATACAAGTGACAAGAGACACTAAACTTGAGGACTACAGTGGATGTTGGTGTCGAGTCATGGTTTTCTTTTGATTTCATCTTTTTTTTAGGTGACATGTCTTTTAGCTTTTTTGGGATGTCTCTGACTAGAGATTCTATCTCCAGGATGTCTTTGACTAGAAAGGTGAGGATGGGGTATCGTCACCTATTTGTATTTTTTGTCTGTGGATTGTCTCTTAGTAATGCTATGACTTGTCCAAGGATATGAGGACACTATGAGTCTAGTATGAATTGGGGCATTCCTTGTTTGTGACTGTCTTATCTCCATGCAAACAGGTACAATGACTTTCTAGGTCGAACATATGCCTCGATTGTCATAACCTACTTGCCATAATAAAGCTCAATGATGATAATGCACAAGAAGCTCTTTCACTTTCATATCTTCTATCTTCCATCCCCCTTTCTTGATTGACTTCCATCATCCTTCTCGAGTCCGCGTAGCCTGCTATCACATGAATGAGTATAATGACACACCAAAAACATTTGCATTTCATGTAGCTGCACCTGCATTACCACATATAAGCATTTCATACATACATATAGATATCACAATTGCATCACATCCTGCACACAACTCCTGTTAGCACAATTTACATTTGCATTATCATATTCATCTGCATTACTTACATTCACATTTGCATCATGCATACACATATAAAACATAAAAGAACAAAAATATTGTATTTCATCATATACCTATTTGCATCCATATCATAAGCATCACATAGAAACATACATCATGAAACATCTCATCACATAGGTACACATGCATATAGTTGTCGCAAAGATGAATCATCTCATATATATATATAAAGTGTCATGATACAATGATGTCAAAATCATATGGCTATAATCACCTGCAAGTGTCTACATCATCACACAAAAATGGTACAATACTGATACATAGGGAGCCCTCTATGGCTATGATGAACTCCCTCCCTCGGAGCAGCCTAGCCTCGATGGAATCTGAGCCCCTGAAGGACCCACCCCAGGATCATCCCTCCTATCTCCTCTATCTGGTGGTGGTGGAGGACCCATAACCCCACCACTCAATGCCTATCTCCTCTGGCTCCCTCCCATAGCTGTCGTTGTGCACGATGGTCTATGGAAGCTCCTCGCTTGCTAATCCACTAGCACTGCACCATAATAGAGATCCCGCCAGTAGGCAATCTCCTCCCCTACTCGCAGGACATAAGCATATCCTGCCCCTGTGTCCTCCGCTGCTTGTCTCCCCGCCCTCAGTGTTGTCTCAACCTCTGTATAATGCTAAATAGCCTGATCCCGCTCCCGCTCAGTATCTTTGAGCCTCCTCTTGAGCCGATCCCTCTCCCTCTCCAACTCCTAGATCTCATCTACCTATCCCTGGCAGATCTCCCTCAGCTCTATCAGCTCATCCTCCTCTGCGTCAGCCCCCTCCGCCTCTGCCTGTGGCTCCCCCTATATGGGTGCCTGCCCCTATGCCTATACCTGTACTTGTCCCTATATCTTTCCCTGTCCCTGTACCTGTACCTATCTGGGACCCTGTGCTGCTGGCACTTGTAGCGGTAATCCACCGCAACCCCTCACCACCCGAGCCTGCCTCTCCTCACCACCCTCCCTTTGAGGTGCAACCCTCCTCTCTCCAATTGCTCCCCTCCTCCTCCATCAGCCTCTACCCCCATCACCTCCACCTTCATCATCATCCCCACCCCCATCTCCATCCAATGGCTCTCTCGGATCTGTCAAGCATGGGAAGGGATGCTCCGCCCAGTATGTTGTATACTCAGCATCCATGTCGGCATCCTCAATCTCTGGCCACATGTCCCAGGGTAGTGGCATCATCTCTACCAGTTGTGTAACAGCCTGATCATATGATAATAGGGGCCCAAACTGCACCTGATCTCTCACAGTCCATGCATACATGCCTGAGCCCCATGGCATCCTCTAGATCCTACCAAATTGTCGGCCAACCCTATCCACTAGCTGCCTCTCCAGCACATAGGGCTTCCGCCCAATCAGATACATTCTCCGAAAGGTGTAAGGAATCTCAACTGCATTGTCCTCCCACTGCTCGCATCCCAGATATGGCTTCCATATGACCACATCAATATCATCTATCACCCACCGCCAGTGCTCTAACCTGCCAATCCGTGGCTGCGACATGATCATATCATACAAGTGCATAAAACTGCATCCATGTCCCCTACCTCTGAAGTGTATCAGCCTCATCACTGGTAGATGCTCATAATCCCACAACCAACCCTCGTGTCGCCCTATCCGGACATAGGAACCCACTGATCGCTCCTCCTACCACTACTGGTAGTGCTAGCCCTGTGGCTATCATAGTGTCCCACCCTCATCTCCAGTCCCAGATCCTAGAACGCTCATCTTAAGGCCTCCCTATCTCCATCTTGATCGTACAGAATCAGCTCCCCATCGATTGGTATCCTTAGTATCCTATATACATCCTCAAGGGTGACTGTCATCTCACCCATCGGTAAATGAAATGTACAAGTCTCGGAGTGCCATCTCTCCACTAGCATAGTCAACAGTCCCATGTTTGCTCGAAACTCAGGCACATATAGAACATGTCTCAATCCCATCTCCTCAATAGCAGCTCGCTCCTCGACTGTCAGCTCAGGTCACAACCTCTGAGTAGACGGGAATCTCTCCTGTGACTCCAACATCGGCAAATACTCCTGCAATCAAACAAATCAATCATGTCAGTCATAGTGGCATTCCCTGTTTATCACAAAATGCTACTTTTTATCTAAATGCATATGGCATTCTACCCTAGTGACACTCACTGTTCATCACAAAGTGTTACTCATATTTGCACTCACTGTTCATCACAAAGTGCTGCTCATATTCTAGTACTCCCTGTTCATCACAAAGTACTCTATCTTGGTACTCACTGTTCATCACAAAGTGCCTTGATCTATTCTAGTCTTCCCTAGAGGACCTGCTTGAGTGTATCCTCTCAACAGCTTATCCAATCGATAGCGTATGTTCATCATAGAACTGGCGATTTGACCTAGAAGACACAAATTCACATTTTTGGACACAAATGCGCTTACCTGACATAAACACGCTCAAAGACTGCACAGACGCACCTGAAAAACATAGACGCGCCTGACAAACACAGACGTGCCTATGCTCTGCATAGATGCGCCTGGGTGACATAGACGTGCCTTCTTGGCACAAACGTGCTTGAACATCACAAATGTGGCCACCTTTGACACAGACGCGGTTTCAAACGCAGACATGCCTGGCACAAACATAGACGCGCCTGGTACCAATGTAGACACGTTGGATGTTTTTGGACATTTTTTGGACCCTAGTCTAAGCGCATTTATTTCTCTACCTACCATGCATTAATGATAAATATTAAATGCGTCAAAGTACGAGGAGATTTGGTGGTACTTACCGGCTCTCCTGCCTCTACTGGCCTCTGAAATCGGCGAACATGATCGAATCTATGAATGAAGGCCATCACTGCTGACTGCTGCTACTCAATTTTCGCTCTGCATGTTGCTCTTGTGGATGTGTAGATGACAATGAGGATGTAGTTACCCCGTGGTCTATCTTATAGCCTACCCTAGCCCTCGCCCTCATTTCCCGAGTTGGTCTTCATTATCCCGTGACTCTGTCACTTTATCTGGTCAGTCCATTATATCCCGTCTTTCTTATCGAGAGATTGTCTGCGATCTTTTCAGACATTTTCATCCAATCTCTCGAGGGGGCATATCATTCCCATCTTGGGGCAACTTTGTATCAGTTCATCTTATATTCTTTGAAACAACGCGACAAGCCGCATTGTCTCAAAGAGGGGCAAAATGTAGACACCCAAAATTGTCCAGTCTAATTAAATAAATATTTTATTTATTTAATTATCTAAGCTTAATTCTTCTATTAATTAAATAAATCTTTATTTATTTAATTAATTCATTTATCGTCTTCTAGCCTTATTTCTCATTTAAATAAATACATTTATTTATTTAAATTATCATTTTCCTAAATTAAATAAATATCTTATTTATTTAATTATTCCACTTCTTCTATTAATTAAATAAATCTTTATTTATTTAATTAATTCATTAACCTTTTCTACCTATGACACATGTCATCCATCTCTTAATTCATACACTACCTACCCCTTTCATTATTTTATTATTTCTTTTACCTACCCTCTAATCATAGCCGACCTCCTTTTACACCTCTCAATCTTATCCCTCCATTTCATGTAGTGTCTTCTATATAAGGAGATGCTTCCTTCATTATCAAACCCTAATGGTTCTATGCATTCTAATCAATCATCTTAAGGACTTGACTACACTACGATCCTACTAGCAACCACATTTCGTTCTTTGTTGAGCTCTTGTGCACATAAAATCTGAGAGCAAATATATCAAGCAAGATCAATGGAGATAGGAAAAATGGAGATTCAAGCCCTATTGGACATGTGATGGTATAATCTTTGTGATTTCATTTGATTGGCATTGTCTTAGGTAATCTTCATATGTTATGGTGGATCTTTGTTGTTGTTAGGCTAGGGTTTTGTGGTTGAATTCATTTAGCCTTTCAATACCGTTATTATTGTTATCCATTTTCACCATATACAAGAATAATTATTAAATACCTACAATATTATTAAATGCCTAAGTTTAGCTTCAGCGTAGAGTATAATAGACTAATAATTAAATAAATAATTATTAGCTAATACATGATAACTCTAACATTATTTAACAACAATATACAACAGAATTTGTTAAGGTTTCTTAATGATTCATGGGCCCTATTGACTGGTGATTAGCTTTCAGTGGTTCAAAGCAGTTTTGTTAATAGGAAATACAGGTCTAAAGAGTTCCATGGGTTTGTGACAGTTATGGAATGATGGGCAAGCATGTTCTTGAGAGAAACATAGATTTCAAAAGGTTGTTCATTTTGATATATGAGATTGATGACTTTTTTTAGCATGGTTGGTGAAAAACAAAATTACAAGTTCTCAAAACAGTTAATGGATTAGGATTGCTAAAAATGTCTTTCATAGAGATGTTAATATGAAATAGAGTGAGTGTCAAATAAAATAGGAAGGTCATAGAGCAACCCACAACTACAAAATATTCAAATCAAATTAGTTCATAACTCATAGGCTCATATTATAGTGAAGTTTGTGCACTTTTTAACAATGCCCCTCTAAGGCATCAAGCTCTATATTGAGCTTTGTAAAAGTTGTAAGCTTAAAGTGATGTTGTTAAGAATCTCTATGTCAATTCTATGTATGAATCAATTCCTAAATTTGCAATTCCAAAGATGGAACATGTTTATTGATGCTCTAAATATGTTTAAGTACTTTTAATTATCTGAATGCTCTATAAGCCTTTTGTAGCTTCTTGTAGTGTGTATTTATATTTCTAAACCAATCTAAATCCATATTGTGCAGCTAGTAAGTACAAAGATCTAGATCATGCAGAACTTAAGGTCTTTACAAACAACTCCTCGTCTTTCTTCGATTAGAAACCTAACACAATAGAACTACCTATTAGGTCATAGACAAGAACTAGTTTTAGGCACTTTTGAAGCCTTAAAAATTCACAAACTAACCTTTCAGATTTTTTTTCCTACCAGAAGAAGATTTTCAAGGTAGATGATCATATTGGAGTGGACATTGTAGGGCTAACTATTGATGGTCATGTTTTGTCTCATTATATGAGGTCAAACTGCATTAATTATGGCTTCTCGTATGAGTCCCTACTTTCTATGGGAAGATTGGTGGTGCAGCTAGTAAACAAGGCCCAACTTAGAATTTTCAATGACACTTATGTTGGTTATGCTTGGTTTACACTTAGAATTGCATTTTCATTTTGTTTATAATGTGTTTTTTTTAAAATAGAATTATTCACTAGGGTGATTAATGAATTTCTATTATTGGTTTAGATTTGCTAACATTTTCTACAAAAAATTATGATTGAAAAAAATCGCCAATAAGAATAATTAAAAAAAAATCTACAAATTCACCAATAGAAATTATTTTTTTTGTCAAAATATGAAAGATTCACCAATATTTTATATTCTTTTAGAGGGTTATCTTCTTAAATTTATCCTTGAGTTTTACGCACTTTTGAAACCTTAGAAATTCACGGACTAACCTTTCAAAACCCAAAAAATTCAAGAAAGCCCATTACAAAGATGTTTGGGAGCCAATATGAGACAGTTGTGACCACATGGAGTTTTGCAGGGAGATTGTTCCAAGTATAATATGCGATGGAAGTAGTTAAGTAGGATGCACTTCAGTTGGATTGAGATCTAAAACACATATAGTTTTAGCTAGTGTGAGAAAGACTAATTTAGAGTTTTCTTCCTACCTGAAGAAGATTTTCAAGGTAGATAATCATATTGGAGGGGCCATTGCAGGGCTGATTTCTTATGGAAATATTTTGTCTGATTATATGAGATTAGAATGCATTAATTATAGCTTCCCATATGAGTCCTGACTTCCAATGGGAAGATTGGTGGTGTAGCTAGCAGACAAGGCCCAACCTACAATTTTTAATCACACTTATGTTGGTTATGTTTGGTTTACACTTAGAATTGCATTTTCATTTTGTTTATAATGTTTTTTTAAAATATAAGTATTCACCATGGTGATTAATGAATTTCCTATTATTGTCTTAGATTCACCAATATTTTCTACAAAAAATTGTGATTAAAACGAACTTGCCAATAAGAATTTTTTTTTTTTGACATATTCACCAATAGAATTTTTTTTTGTCAAAAATATGAAAGATTCACCAAAATTTTATATATTTTATAGGGGGGTTTCTTAAATTTACTTAACTAAAGTAACAACATCATAAAAGTAATTACATCATTCCCTAGATTCTTAGATTTGATTGTGTACTCAACGCCATTCCCTAAATGTTGGATTCATAAATGTTGGATTAGCCAAGATTCATCTACTACATTCCCTAGGGTATCTCAACGCCATTACTTAACTAAAGTAACAACATCATAAAAGCAATTACATCATTACTAATCACCATTTATCCTATAATCATTTTATCCAAGATCATAGAAAGTGTAGTGCTCCTACCCTAGTCGGCCTTGTAAAACTAGTTTGACCTTGGTTGACTTTTTCTATGTGGCATTCTTGGATGGTTGATTAACCATTATGTAATGTTGTAGATTAGATAATATGAATAATGTGCATACCTGTTATGGTGCTTTCACATCGATTCTTGTGTAAGTTTAATTGTTTCCCTAATTTTTGTTATAAACCTCGAGCTAACGCCTTCATTGAATAAATAAATAAATAAATATATATATATATATATATATATATATATATATATATATATATATATATATATATATATATATATATATGCTTGCATGACTCATGGTTGCAGGAGATTGCAGGTATAGTACCACCTAGGTGTGAGGTTCATCTCCATCAGGATTCGTAGGGTTGGGTATACCTCTTTCATCCTTAGAAGTTGGATTAAGTGGTCGTAAAACCCTCGTCTTGCCTTAGCCATGATCAAGTGAGCGTCTTGTGTGGTCCATTGATTTCCCTTTTCATTTGGGTTTGTGTGTCATGTGATTGGTTGGCTTTCTTGGTCTGCATGCCTTGCGTGTGGTAAAATGGGGTATTTTATCCTATGTACTTAATTCAATTTAATGTGTTCATTTACGCATTGGTAATTGAGAAATTTAAAATAAATAAGTTTCTTTTATGAGATTAATCATTAATTAAAAAGATCGCTTTATGTATGTTGGTAGCAAGTTTAAGTATTTAATCTGATTTAATGTGTTCATTTACGCATTTGTAATTAAGGAATTAAAATATATAGGTTTCTTTTATGTGATTAATCATTAATTAAAAAGATCGCTTTATTTATGTTTGTAGCGAGTTTAATTTAATGGTTAAATTTAAATAACGAATTTAATTAGTTTATGTGTTTAAAAAAGGAAAGATTTAAAGTTATTTGAAATAGAAATAATTTAATCTCTTTTGCATTTTGGAAAAGAAAGGTTAATTTTTATTATTTAAGAAAATCAATTTTTAGTAGAAAAGCAAGTTTAATTTATATGTATATTTGATATAGTGTGAAAGATTGATTTTGGGAATTTAATTTAATTAAAATATTTTATCCTCATCAATATTGTGAAATATAAATGTGAGCTTAGTTAATATTGAGAAAATTAAAATTAAATGAGAGAGAAGCATTTTAATTTTAATTAGAAAAGCAAGTTAGATTATTTGAATAGTTGAAAAGAATGATTATTTACATTTTTTATTTAAAAAAGTGCTTAAATTTGAAATTAGAAATTAGGTCAAAATTTCATTCTTTTAACCTAGGTTGGAAAAATATTTTGGGGTGGTTGATTGTTTTTTTGGAAAAAAAATATATATATTTTTTATGGAGAAAATTGGGGATTTTGGAAAGGAAAGATTTCTACAACTGCATGTTGGGGCCCTTCTTCAAAATCTTGCCAGGAATGCTACAGGAGGTAGGATTCTTGGTTTTTTTTTTTATTTCATTGTTTAAATCAAAAAAATGATGTTTTGTTGTTCTTCATGAAATGCTGGTTTAAAAACTCATGAATGTTCTCAGATTTGAGTTTCAGCTTTGAAAAAAAAAAGAGGTTTGCATTGCTTTGTATTGGAGAAAGTTATTGGGTATGTGGAAAATCATGTTCTTGCAATAAAATTTCCCATACTGTTGTTTTAAACATTCTGGAAAAATATATTTCAGTGGCTGTGAATGAAAGAAAATTTGGGGGTTTTTAGTTTGTTATTATTTTTTATTTTTTTTTAGATCAGTAATTGGCCGAAGCCTAAATAGCTTTTGACTGGAGCTATGAACTAGTGGGGACACAGTAGGGGCCCCATCCCCATTACATATCTTTGAATTATTATTATTATGTTTGATTAGATTGACACCAAGACCTTCCCCATCCTATGGAAGGCCAAGAGTCACAACTTAGAATTCCACTTCAGATGTCCCTATTGGGAATTGAACCTGGGTCTCCACAGTGAGAACTCAGTGTTTTAACCAGTTAAGTTGAATCCCTTGGACTGTTATTATTTTATTTTTATTGGGGTCATTGATTTGATTTAAAATCAAATGTTAGACTGAAAATGAAATTTATCACTTAGAAAATTCTGAGTCTGAGTCTGCAAAAATGGGGGTTGTTTATATTTTTATTTTTTTAGCTATTTAAAACAAAAATAAAAAGAAAATAAAAAGAAAACAAAAAAAAAACCATGCTATTGGAAAATTTAATTATTTTAAGTCTCTGGGAGACTGTGTATTTTGTTGTGCAAGCATTTTTATTTTTTTTGTAGCAGTAAAATAAAAAAATTTTAAAAAAATATTAAACCCACGTGGCAGAGCACAAACCCCCACCACGCGGGAGGCGGCTACTACCCATTGGCAGTAGCGCTACCAACGGTAGCAGACTACTACCGAAAGGTAGCAGCGCTACCAAAGGTAGGGTGGGCTACCAAGGGGGACCCACGTGGGTATCCCCCCATACTTTTTTTTATTTTGTTT
Organism: Cryptomeria japonica; assembly: GCF_030272615.1. Taxonomy (NCBI): domain Eukaryota; kingdom Viridiplantae; phylum Streptophyta; class Pinopsida; order Cupressales; family Cupressaceae; genus Cryptomeria; species Cryptomeria japonica. The sequence goes on from NC_081406.1 coordinate 143,109,181, forward strand.
GTAAAAAAAAAAAATGTTTTCTTTTTATATATATTTTTTTATAATCAAAAAAATATATAATAATAATTTATTATTATTATATGTAATTTTTTTTAAAATTAAGTTTTACTAAAGTTTAATTATGGCATTCAATTAATAAATTACGATTAGTTTGTAATTAATTAATTGTATAAGTGGCAATATACATTAATTAATTTTCAAAATTGTATTTTATTAGTAATGCATATTTTCTTATTAGATACTGAATTTGTTATTGTGTTATTAATTGTTAATTGTTTATATTTTATTAATCATGGATTAATAAGCGTATATTAATTAATAGTTAATTTTGGCATTCTTTTCTATATGCGTAAGGAAATAATTGTTAAGTTAGGAATGGACTATCTTTAATTGAATTCCTTGTATGTTTATGTTTCCTTGATCCATATAGTTTAACTTGGTTCTGAAAAGACGAACTTGGAGGAATTATTTTTTTTGAACCAGTATGACAATGATATTTTAATTAAAGATTAATTATCATATTTAGTTGGTTAATGGTTGTTTAATTATATTTATGTGAAATTGATTTAAGAACTCATAATGGCGTATTTATGTATGTTCGATGCAATTGAACCTTAGAGAATTAGAAAACCAAGAACGATTTGTACTTAGATGAAGTAGATATCTGCAATCTAACTTAGATCATTTAGAAAACTTGATCGACATTTAATGTTTAAGTCATTTCGGAAAAGATTGTATCTACTGGTTATTGCCTATGCGAGTTTAATTTATGTATTCGCTTTTGCTTAAGTAATGGTAAGCCTTGCTTTGTTGTTTAGACCTTGTCGTCTATCTGAATTGTGGTTGGCCCTAGGTTGGTCAAGATCCTAGTTAGAGTATCATCAGGCAATGGACCTTTGTATCAATTTTTAATATGCTCAGTTGGGTCTATTTCTATGTAGGGATCATTTAGGATTTATTGACTGAAGTGGTTGTTTGTATATTGTTGTGCTCGCCTAAAAGGCAGGAATGTAAATGATGTGAATCCTATGTAACTATAACTTAATTAATTACCATAGGGGTCTTGCAGTTGAGCAGACCTAGAGATGTAGCCCTCTAGGGGTGAACTCCGAGATCATTTATGTGTTATGTGATGCTTTTGTCTCTCATGTTTCATGGATAGTGCTAGCATGTATGGATGATATTTGATAGAATGTATAAGTGGATTGGATGAGCTTTATCGTAATGCATGTATGCAGTCGTCTCTTAAATGCAATAAATGGATCATGAAGGAATGTAATCAATTTCAATTAATGATGGTACAATTAAGTATGCATGAAAGAACTCATTAGTTATGATGAAATTTTAGTACATTTTGGAACAAGATGCATGGCACGTGTTAATGTAAACTTGAATGCAATGAATGGATAACAATTATTTTATGAACTCGTCATATTATCTAAATTGTAATTCTAATGGATGAACTTCATTTAGTTATTTACATTTTTAACCTCAATAAATGAACTTCACCTTATTAGCTATAATTTAACTATAATGGATGTACTCATCAAGTTATCTATATTTTAACCCTAATGGATGAACCTCATTATGCTACTTACATTATAACCTTAATAAATGAATTTCATCTTAATAGCTACATTCTAACTAAAATGGATGAACTAAATCAGTTATCTACATTTTAACCTTAATAAATGAACTCCATCTTAATAGCTATAATTGAACTAAAATGGGTGAACTCATTAGTTACTTATATTTTAATCTTAATAAAAGAACTTCATCAGATTAACCTTTTTTTTTTTAACTATAATGGATGAATTCATTTGGTTATTTACATTTTAACCTTAATAAATAAACTTCATCTTATTAGTTATATTTTAACTAGATTGGATGAAATCATCAAGATAACTATATTTCAACCTTAATGGATGAATTCATATGTTATCTATGCTTTAACTTCAAAGGGGTAGATAACCTCTTGATAGCCTCATCTTCAACCATAATAGATGAACGCTTCCTAATTTCTATGATGTTGATTCACTGAACAAACTATATCCATGTTTCAAGTAATAACATGTAATTAAGATATCCTGCTTATTGGATCAAATGTCGTGAGTTGAGTTAGGTGTTAAGTTACGTAATCACGTTGGGAAACTCCTTAGGTTTGTTTAGTCTTCCACTATGTTATCTAAGTGTTAGATAACTCCAATGTATCTTTATGTTGTGTCTTATTATTAAAAAAAATTAAAAAATATTGACACTCCATTTGAGTGTTTTAGCTTTATCCCTTCGGGGTTTCCTGACAGGGCATTGCAGAAAGATACTCATTTACATTGCCTTAATGCATATACATCACATATCTCATTCATTCCTAAATCTAGGTTCATTTTAAATGCACCAAATCTAAATGTTCCTAATTGTCATTCTCGTAATCATCTAACAATCATCATTTATTTCTTACTAACATTACCTATAACATGTCTATTTATTTTTCCCTTAAATATGAAGATCCATACAACCCAATATATCACCATATACATAAGCTAAAATCATGAGTCAAGTACAATAAGGATTAAATTATTTCCAAATAAGAACATATATTCTATCCCATTCAAACTAATTCCATGATATATCCTCATTAACGAAGAATCCAATTACTTACTTTTACAAATAATCAATATCTCAAGGTACAACATAGAATCAACAATAATTACCACCACATACTCTATTACAATAATAGTGTTCATAATCCTAATTACATCATTTTTCATTACACATGAATACATTATCCATTTACATCAAGGTACATAGCTCTTAATCTATGAATATAGCTATCACATGAAACTACCAATATTAATGCCACATGAATTGTATTACATCAATCTTCTCTAAGAATCTATCCACAGTTGAAGAGATAAGGAATCCACATCCACACATAAGAGAATCCAATGAAGAACATCCCAATGGAAGAAGGCATCAAATCACCCGACCATGTGGAACCAATAAGGAACCACCCCTTGTGCTAGGAGATTACATAAGGTCCCACACATACTCTAGACCTAGGCTTGACACCTAACAACCAAGGGACATGAACATGACAACAACTCCATAGGAAAGCAAACATGTAAGCGATAAACCAAATCATATCACGAGGCTAAGTTGAAGCATAAAACTCTCAGAGATATAATAATAATCATGGCATAAGGAACAAGGACACATGTAGGGGAGAGTGTCATCACATGCTACCCTCACAAAGAAGGGAAATCCACACCCCTGATAGACATGCAGAGCCATCTCTACCTATGTGAGAACCAAGGGAGTTTGATTTTCCATATCTATGGCCTTATGAAACTCATCCCAAGTCATCCCTCAAGGGCTATGAGATGGGGCACACAAACATCAATTTAATATCTTGATTAGGTGAGTCTTAATTACCCAACCCATCTAATTAATTATTAAGGTTATCACTTGATTATATAAGGAAAACTTTATGAGCTCTTGGAAGACTAGAACCATAAGCATCCTTACAAGGAACCTCTTGGTGGCCTATTCTCACATGACCATAGCCGAAACATGAAATTCCACTCCCCATAACCATGTTCCAATTCCTTAGGGTATACACAATGCAATAATAACAATAAGGAGACTTGACAACCATATAACAATAATCACATGAAACATCCACCAATGAATCAATAGCCAAATGCCAAAACATATAAAATAAACCAACAGTCTCAAAGCAGTCCGCAATCATGAGCAAGGCATGATCCCTCTTTCTTAGCCAACAATGATACATGCATCCTCAACAAGGCAACACCATCTTGCTAGACCAAAGGATATATAAAATCTCTAGCAAGGGAATTACATCTTTCTAAGCCACCCAAAAGCCAATATAATCATTTGAAAATCATAATAGATCAAATATACAAGTTCATAATCACAATGGATTGAAATAAAACCTTTGGTATAAGAACAAACCAATAAAAAATGACCTAGAAGACTACATTGACAGAAAAACATGAAACGGGACAGAACAATACATTTCACAGATCCTGCGACACATTTATAAGATCCTATAGAGCCTATATCAATTTTTGTAGTGCCTATGAATAATCCCACAACACATACACATTATTGTGTAGCGTATATGACCAATTCTACAAATTTTTTGTGACATAGAGTAGCACATGCATGCAAACAAATAGTGCTTATATAAGAAGAAATAGTGCATATACTAGTTTCAACAACTCATTCCTTAGACTGGGTAACACTTATGTCAAATCTGATACCATACATACATTTTTTTGCAATGAATTCAAACAATGAATTAGTGCATATACTAAACTATTGCATTCGCCAGAGGGTTTAGCACATACAACTTGTAGACACAAAAAATGTGAAAGTACACTTATGAACAAGTAAATAAATTCCTATGTTCATAAAAAGTCTTCAAAACAAGTACAAAAGAAATGCAAATACAAGTGTTAATCCAATGTAAAATCCATAGTAAAATGGACAAGTTGACAACTCCCAACAAACATATTAGTACACGATAATGTATAGGAGAAGCACAAAAGACAATCATGGCAATACCAGTAAGCCCAAAATCCATAATATTATGATAATCCCAATTTAACATTAATAAAAGCATAAAATCATTCTTGCTACACCCAAATATTTCCCAACAGATAATCTTTACCAGACATGATTTTTGAATATAAAATGTAGAGAAGGATTCAAGAATTCCAACCTAGCAAGAAAGATAATGAACAATGCAAAATTCAGTGAAGAGAAATCCAGATCCAAGCTCCCAAATCCTAGTCAAAACTGAAATCAATTCTCCAATAATTCATAAATTACTCCCACAAGCCATCCCCCGACAATGCACAGGAAGCCATATAAATATATTTTCATACAAACTATGAAGATATGTTGGTCAATCCAAAATAATAGGAAATATAATATTTCACACCTACCATACCCCAAAATCAATATAGGAAAATATATTAAATAATATTATTTAAATTATCCAAATCTCTCAACCAATAGAAAAATAGGGTAGGTAAGGTAAATGATAATTAAATAGCCTATAGGGGGGGAAATGAATAAGAATGACCCACTAATAAACAACCAAATGGGTAATAATATAAACGCCTAATAAAATATTAAATCACAATGCTCAATAATATTGATGCAAGATCATCCCCGGTTCATGGCAATCTGACATCAAACCAAAAATATTTTCCTTTCTATTTTTGCTTTCGCATTTCTTTTTGTGTGCCCCAGATTTGGCTCACCGAAACCTATGGAGTTAGATTTTACTTGAAGATCTGATCATCTTTCTTATTTCCAAACCTTGGAGCATTTGGATCATTTTCTGACAAGATATCACTACCAGTTTCCATGACAGTTTCCTATTACTGGTTGATAGTTTCTTATTACCGATTGCCTGGACCTAATTGCATTTGTGATCTACTAGATCCCTTTCATAGCTTGTGGAGCCCTAAGCATTGATTTAGATGTTCCTTGGAATGTGGTTGAACTTTTCCTGTGATGTACTCTTCATCCTTTGGATTTTTTGGAGGAATCTCTTGGCGGAGGCCGACCTTGTTGGTTTAGCATGTTAGGTCTTGTTCTTCGGGTGTTGATCCCTTTTTGGGCTGACCAGATCCCCTTGGATTGTAAAAATCATTGTAATAGAGCATTAGAATGTAATTTAGAAGTTAGACTAAGCATAAAAGATAGATTTTGAGATTAAAGGTCCCGGTTGGATCTATTTTGTACTTTGAGCATGTTCTAGCAGGTCTGTGAGCCAATTTCTGTAACCCGGTTGTTACCAGTTGGTTGTAATCACTTTTCATGTTATAATTCAACCTACTTCAAGTGGTATGAAAGCGAGTTTTCATTTCAGAGTTTGCGTTGTCTTGAGAATTCTTGTTGTAGGGTGTAAGATTGTGAATTTGACCTGTAGCTATAGAGGACTGGTGTAAAGATGGCACGGAGAGGAACTAGGAATGGTGGAGTGAATGAGAATGTAGACCCTATTGTGATGGATATGTTGTGAGGTATAGTGACCTAGTTGGAAGCCATGGAGACAGCCTAGAGAAGAGGTTGACATGTCGAAGATGTAAGTGAAGATGAAGGAGAAGAAGCCTCGATAGAACAAGTAAACCCACCATCGGTTGATCAGGATGAGGAAATCTTTTTGAGGGTTTTGAATAGGGAAAATAATAAACCTCATTTTACCCCACTAGAATATGATGGAAAGTTGGATTCAGATGAATTGCTAGATTGGATCTCAGAGATGGAGAAATATTTTGATTTTGAAAACACTACAAAAGAAAGAAAGGTGAAATATGCATGTACCCAGTTGAAAGGCCATGCATCTCTTTGGTGGGAAAATTTGCAAGTTGATAGACAAAGAAGATGTAAAGAAAATATCAAGACATGGGATCAGATGGTTGCGAAGTTGAAATCAAAATTTATGCCAATTGATTATCAAGTGAATCTATTCTAGAAGTTGCAGAATTTGAGATAGAAGGAATCTAGTGTGAAGGAATACACCGAAGCATTTTATAAGTTGAGTATCAGATCCAGACATGTTGATGATGAATTTGAACAAGTTGCAAGATATTTGAATGGATTACGGGTGTCTATACAAGATGAACTTAGTTTGATCAAATTACAGAGTGTTGAAGAGGCTTACCAATATGCCTTGAAGGCTGAAGAAAAGCTAAACAAAAGACATCAGCAGAGGCAAAGAAGTAGAGGTGGAAGGCTTGCTAGAGGAAGATTTCAAGGAGGAAGAGGATATATCAGAGGAAGAGGTACCTATACAGATCAGAGAAAGTACAAGGAAGTGAACAAAGAAGGTAATTCATATTGGAAAGATAATAGAAATTTCTACTAGGGGAGAGAACCAAATGGCTACCAGAATGAGAAGTTTGGAAGACAAGACAAGAGAACATTTAGAGGAAATTTATTTAAGTGTAGAGGAGAAGGACGTCGTGCTTTCAAGTGTAAGAAGATAGAGAATACCAAAAGAGAAGCAGTGGTGGAAGAAAACCCTACCAGAATATGAAGAACTGTTGATGATGAGGAGAGCTTTGTGTCATGCCTAGAGAGATGAAGAACCCTTGTAGAGGAAAAAAAATTTCAAGACCAGATGTAAGGTATCTGGTAAGTGTTGCAAAGTTGTTATTGATAGTGTTAGTTTAGATAATCTTATTTTAAAAGAGATCATGAATAAGTTGAATTTGGAAAGATTGAAATATCATAAGCCTTATCAGATAGAATGGATTCAAAATGAACATAAATTGTTAGTAAGTGAGCAATGTTTGGTGAAATTGAAAATTGGGAATTATCATGATGAAGTCTTGTGTGATATTATGCCTATGGCAATACATGATGGGATGAAGAATACATACACCATTGTGGCCAATGGGATGAAGAAAACCTTGTTGCCCTTGGAGGAGCCTTTGAAGATTGAATTCTATATGCATGCTATAATCTGTTTGGTGGATGGAAGGAAATTTATAGATGGATTGAGACATGGGAATGTGTGTTTTTCCTTAATTCCTAAGAAGACTGAGAATCTAGATCATGAAGAGGAACAACTAGAGGAGATAAAATATTTGCTGACAAAATATGAAGACATCATTTTTTATAATTTACTTGATGGATTGCCACCTGTGAGAAGTATTAGTCATTGCATGGACCTGATTCTCGGAGCTAATTTGCCTAACAAAGTTGCACACTAGATGGCATTGACAGAGAATGAAGAACTAAATAGACAAGTGCAATAGCTATTCAAGAAAGGTTTGATTAGAGAAAGTATGATATCTTGTGCAGTACCAATAGTATTGGCACCTAAGAAGAATGGAGAATAGAGGATGTGTACTGATTCCAGAGAAATAAACAAGATCATGGTGAAATACCAGTTTCCTTTGCCTAGGATGGATGACATAATGGACTATTTGAGTGGAACCAAATACCTTAAAAAGATAGACTTGAATAGTGGATATCATCAGATCGGGATCAGAGAAGGGGATGGGTGGAAGACAACATTTAAGACAAATGAAGGACTGTATGAATGGTTGGTGATGCCTTTTGGGTTAACTAATGCACTGAGTACTTTCATGAGGCTAAAGAATGACGTATTGAAAAAAATATTGGGTAAGTTTGTTATTGTGTTTTTGGATGACATTCTGATTTTTAGTAAGACAAAAGAGGAGTGTTTGTTGCATTTGAGACAAGTTTTGTAGAGGTTGAGAGAAGCAAAGTTGCTGATAAATGTTAAGAAGTATACTTTCATGAAGGATGAGTTAGTCTATTTGGGATTTGTGATATCAGAAGATGGTTTGAAGATGAACCCTAAGAAAGTAAAAGCAATTGTTGAGTGGCCTACACTGAAAAGCATTGGAGAGGTAAGATCATTTTCTGGATTGGCTTTTTTTTACCGGAAGTTCATCAAAACTTTCAGTTCAGTTTGTAACCCTATGAATGAGACAATGAGAGGGGATAAGAAGGAATTGAAGTGGGCCATCGAAGAAAACAAAAATTTTGAGCTGTTGAAATAGAAAGTGACAGAGCAACCTATGTTGGCTTTACCAGATTTCAATAAAGTATTTCAAGTGGATTGTGATGCAAGTGGAACAACAATAGGAACAATCTTGAGTCAAGAAGGGAGAGAAATAGCTTATTGTAGTGAGAAATTGAATGATTCCCCAAGGAGATATTCAATATATGATCAGGATTTTTATGCCATAGTTCAAGCCTTGAAGAAGTGGAGATGTTACTTGTTACCTAAGGAGTTTGTGTTGTATACAGATCATCAAGCCTTGCAATATTTGAACAGTCGAAATAAATTGAATCAGAGACATATGAGATGGGTAGATTTTTGGTAGAGTTATGCCTTTGTGTTGAAGCATAGAAGTGAGAAATCTAATAAAGTTGTTGATGCATTAAGTAGGAGAAGGAATTTGCTAACAAAGATGAGAGTGACAGTATTAGGGTTTGAGGAATTGAAGACCTTGTATGATGATGACCCAGATTTTGTAGAACCTTGGAAAGCATGTAGAGAACTGATTATGGTAGATAGAAGCAAGTGGTTGGATTACTTCATTCAGGATGTGATGTTATTCAGAGGAGTTTAGTTGTGCATACCTAAGAGTTCTATGAGGGAGAATATGATAAAGGAGAAGCACAGTGAAGGATTAGCCATACACTTTGGTATTGACAGAACAATAGCATTGGTGAGTGAGAATTAATTTTGACCCTAGATTCATAAGGATGTTAGGAAATATGTGCAAAGTTGTAGAGTTTGTCAAGTTTCAAAGGGTAGTAGTCAGAATGTGGGAAGTTTTTACAATACCGATAACACCTTGGGAGGATATAAGCATGTATTTCATACTTGGATTGCCTAAAACACCGAGAGGGAATGATTCTATATTTGTGGTAGTGGATAGATTCTCAAAGATGGCTCATTTCATACCTTGTAAGAAGACATTAGATGCATTACATGTAGCAGACATGTTTTTCATGGAAGTAGTGAGATTGCATGGATTACCTAAGAGCATAGTTTCAGACAGAGACACTAAGTTTGTTGGATATTTTTGGAGAACACTTTGGAAGAAGATGAAGATAAATTTGAAGTTCAGTTCTACTTTTCATCCACGGACTGATGGATAGACATAAATAGTTAACCGGAGCTTGGGAAATTTGTTGAGATGTTTAGTTGGAGATAAAACTAGAAGTTAGGATTTGATTCTTGCACAAGCAGAGTTTGCCTACAATAATTTAGTAAACAAGAGTGCCAAAAGAACACCTTTTGATATTTTTACTGGAGTGCATCCTAGAGGTATATTAAAATTAAGAGATATTAATAGTGAAGACTAAAGAAGTTCAGAAGCAGAAGAATTTACAGATCACATGAAGGACTTACATATTCAGGTTAAGCAACATTTGGAGGACATGAACAAGAAGTATAAGGAGAAGGTAGATGAGAGGAGGAGACATAATGAATTTGAAGTTGGCGATGAAGTGATGGTATATCTGAGAAAAAAAATATTCTCGGTTGGAACTTATAACAAGTTGCATATGAGAAAGTCTGGACCTTGTGGGTTTTTGTTAAAGTTTAGTTCTAGGAATGCATATGAAGTAGAGTTACTAGATAGTCTAATTATTTCACCTGTGTTTAACACTGTAGACCTTCATGAGTATTGCAGACTTGGAGGAATAGTTACCCCAGAAGGAATTGGATTAGATTGAAGACATTTTGGACAGTAGGATTACGCTACCCGGAGCAGTTAGTATAAGGAATATCTTGTGAAGTGGAAGGATAGACCAAATGAAGATTCATCTTGGATTTCTCAGGCAAAGGTAGACTGCCTTGGTTTTCCTCTAACCCCAGTAAAGTGAGAGACTCACTTTTTTTAAACAACCCCACATATTTGATGCAAAAGCATCGTTGGTTCATGGCAATCTTGCATCAACCAAAAATATTTTCCTTTATGTTTTTGCTTTCACATTTCTTTATGTGTGTCCCGGATTTGGCTCACCAGAACTTGTGGAGTTGGAGTTTACTTGAAGACCTGATCATCTTTATTATTTCCAAACCTTGGAGCATTTGGATCATTTTTCGAGAAGATATCGCTACCGGTTTCCATGGTAGTTTACTGTTACTGGTTGTTAGTTTCCTATTATCGGTTGCTTGGACCTAATTGCATTTGTGACCTATCGGATCCCTTATGTAGCTTGCGAAGCCCTGGGAATTGATTTCAATGTTCCTTAGCATGTGGCTGACCTTTTCCTATTATGTACTCTTCATCATCTCTTGGCAGAGGCCGACCTTGTTGGTTTAGTACGTTAGGTCTTGCTCTTTAGGTTTTGATCCCTTTTTGGGCCGACTGGATCCCCTTGGATCATCTAAATCATTGTAATAGAGAATTAGAATGTAATTTAGAAGTTAGACTAAGTATGGAGATAGATTTTGAGATTAGAGGTCCTGGTTAGATCTATTTTGTACTTTGAGCATGTTCTAGCAGGCCTATGAGCTAGTTTCTGTAACCCAGTTGTTACCGGTTAGTTGCAATCAGTTTTCATGTTATAATTCAACCTGCTTTACATTACCTCCATCATATATTTGTGTTTCCATTGTGTTTACTCTTGTTGACTGGTCCAGATTTATCTCTTTGAGGTCCCTCCTAACCGATGACTGCTTCAAGTGGTATCCAAGAAAGTTTTCATTCTGGAGATTGCGTTGTCTTGAGAATTCTTGTTGTAGGGTGGCAGACTATGGATCCAACCTACAGCTACAGAGGACTGGCATAAAGATGGAATGAAGAGGAACTAGGAATGGTGGAGCACATGGGAATGCACATGTTGTTGTGATGAAGATATTGTGAGGTATAGCAGCCTAGAGAAGAGGCCGACATATTGAAAATGTAAGTGAAGATGAAGGAGAAGAAGCCTCGACAAAACAAGTAAACCCACTAGTGGTTGATCTGGATGAGGAAATGTTTTTGAGGGTTTTGAGTAGGGAAAATACTAAACCTCATTTTACCCCACTGAAATATGATGGAAAGTTGGATTTAGATGAATTGATGGATTGGATCTCAGAGATGGAGAAATATTTTGATTTTGAAAACACTGCAGAAGAAAGGAAGGTGAAATATGCTTGTATCCAGTTGAAAGGTCATACATCTCTTTGGTGGGAACATTTGCAATTTTATAGACATAGAAGACGTAAAGAAAAGATCAAGACATGGGATTGGATGGTTGCTAAGTTGAAATCAAAATTTATGCCAGTTGATTATCAAGTGAATTTGTTTCGAAAGTTGTAGAATTTTAGACAGAAAGAATATATTGTAAAGGAATACATCAAAGCATTTTATAAGTTGAGTATCAGATATGGACATGTTGATGATGAAGTTACAAGATATTTGAATGGATTGCGGGTGTATATACAAGATGAATTTAGTTTGATCAAATTGCAGTGTTGAAGAGGCTTACCCATATGCCTTGAAGGCTAAAGAAAACCTAAACAAAAGACATTAGGAGAGGTAGAGATGCAGAGGTGGATGGTTTACCAAAGGAAGATTTCAAGGAGTAAGAGGTACCTGTACAGATCAAAGCAAGGAAAAGTAAGTGAACAAAGAAGGTAATTCATACCAGAAAGATGATAGATATTTCTATTGGAGGAGAGAACCAGATGGCTACCGGAATGAGAATTTTGGAAGATAAGACAAGAGAACATTTAGAGGAACTTTCTTTAAGTGTGGAGGAAAAGGAAATCATGCTTACGAGTGTAAGAAGACAAAGAATACCAAAAGAGCAGTAGTGGCGAAGAAAACCCCATCAGATCAAATAATAAACCATAATATGGAGAGCTGCTGACAATGATGAGAACTTTGTGTCATATTGGGAGAGATGAAGAACCCTTGTAGAGGAAGAATTTGTTCAAGACCAGATGTAAGGTATCCAGTTTGTGCTGTAAAGTTGTTATTGTTAGTTGTAGTTTAGATAATCTTGTTTCAAAAGAGATGGTGAATAAGTTGAATTTGGAAATATTGAAATATCCTAAGCCTTATCAGATAGCATGGATTCAAGATGAATATAAATTGTTAGTAAGTGAGCAATGTTTGGTGAAATTGAAAATTGGGAATTATCATGATGAAGTCTTGTGTGATATTATGCCTATGGATATTTGTCATCTTTTGTTGGGTAGATGTAGGTAGTTTGATAGATATGCAATACATGATGGGAGGAAGAATACATACACCATTGTGGCCAATGGGATGAAGCAAACCTTGTTGCCCTTGGAGGAGCCTTTGAAGAGTGAAATCTATACGAATGATAGAATGTATTTGGTGGATGAAAGGAAATTCCTGGATGGGTAAAGACATGGGAATGTGTGTTTTGCCTTAATTCCTAAGAAGTCTGAGAATCCGAAGCATGAAGAGGAACAACCAGAGGAGACAAAGGATTTGGTGAAAGAATATGAAGACATCATTTTGGATAATGTACTTGATGGATTGCCACCCATGAGAAGTATTAGTCATTGCATGGATGTGATTGTCAGAGCTAGTTTGCCTAACAAAGTTGCACACTAGATGACACCGATAGAGAATGAAGAAATAAATAGACACACACAATCTCTACATTTATGGGCTATGCATTTTAGTGGAATGTGGGCCTATGGTAGTCATTTAAGAGTGAAAGAAAAAACGAAGGCAAGACAAATTGTGATTGTGTTGTTGGTGCTGAATTTCTTCACAAAACTAACAATAAATTTTATGTTGGATCCATCCAAGAAATTATTCAAGTGGATTTTGGTGAAAATAGTCCTATATTATTAAAATGTAAGTAGATCCGACCATCTACAATATAATTTGATGAGTATGGATTTGTACAAGCAAATATACGATATTTTTTTATCAAAGACAGATGAACCATATGTTTCCCCTCCTCAAATTAACCAATCATTTGTAATTGATGATGTAAGAAGCCCAGGATTATTGTATGTCATTCATATAGAGTCTCATTCAAAATAAAAATTCATGGAAGTTTTTGATATAATACTTGAAGGGAAATATGTTAATTTACAAGAAACATTCAAAGAAGTGGATGAAAACGACGATGGAGTGTTTGGAGAAGAGATTTTGATTACCAATGAAGAGATTAGGCAAGAGAATGTATTGCATTTTTCATATGAGGATGTGGAAGAAAATCAATCAGATGTAGACATAAGTGATCAATATTTTGATCTTGTTGGAAGTGTAGATGATTAATGATGCTTTGTTACCTTAATTAGCTTGTCAACTTAACTTGTTAGTTGATTCTCACCTAAACTTTAGTTATATGCATGGTGTAATTTATTATTGAATGTAATAAAGATCTGAGTATAGGCGTGGTTATTCACCATTGCTTCCATGATACATTTTTGAATGTTATCATCATTATTCTGCTGGTACATTGTATACAAAACCTAAGATGTTCATTTCTGATTTGAAGTGCTTATTCACTATTTTTTCGTGATACATTTTTTAATGTAATCATCATTATTCTGCTAGTTATTGTATACAAAACTTAAGATGTTCGTTGCTGATTTGAAGTGCTTATTCATTGTTGTTTTAGTGATACATTTCTTAATGTAATCATCATTATTCTACTAGTACATTGTATACAAAACCTAATATGTTCACTGGTGATTTGAAGTGCTTATTCACTATTGTTTTAGTGATACATTTATATATGTAATCATCATTATTCTATTGGTACATTGTATACAAAGCCTAAGATGTTCACTATTAATTTGAAATGTGTATTCACTATTATTTTAGTGATACATTTCTGAAAAAAATCATCTTTATTCTAATGGTACATTGTATACAAAACTTGAGATGTTCATTGCTGATTTGAAGTGCATTTGAAGTAGGTTCAATTAAAGTTCTTAGTTTTCTTACTTTGGTTGAAATTAATTTTGTTTAGTTAGAATATAATTTCTTGTACATCTTGTATCTTTTATAGATGCTAGACTTTTCTAACTCCTCTAGAACTGTTAGATATGTCATGTATTTGTTGGTGATCTCCTATGTTATTTCCTGCCTTTGTGTTGTCTAAGTGCTAGGGTTCTTCAAAAAAAATCAAAATTTTGTGTTAATGTTGAGCTTGTAGCTTTTCCCTTGTGTGCACCCTAGTTCTTTTCCCTCATTGACCTAATTCATTCAGTTATCGATTGGCTAAGTTGCAACTTATGCCTTACAATTCGTGATATTTACTGGTCCTACCCATTAGGAAAATTGTTTGACCAATTTCCTTTTTATTGATAAGTTTCATTTCTCATCGAAGAGACATAAATTTTTTATCTTGACCCCCCAATGGTCACATATGGTTGTTAGCATAAGGAAGGTTAAAATCCATCAAAGAGACTTGGTCTATCACTATGATGAATTTTATGTCTCTTTGACCCCCAAAGGGTAGAATGTAACTGGTTGGCGTGTGGGTCCCAAATACATCAAGTGTTCCATCAGGATTGGAGAGATGTTTTTCTTGTCTCTTCGACCCCCAATGAAAGGTGATGAGAAAATGGGTGGGCCCATATCCATTGAAGAGACTTCTTCTATCGAGAAGATAGTTTTGATGTCCTCTTGACTTCCGATAAATAAATGAAAGAGTTAGTTTGTTGATGGGCCCACTCATTGAAGAGGGTGTTCAGGAATCAAAGAGATGAATTTTGTCCCTTTGACCCTTGAAGGGAAGGATCTAAGTAATTGGCACGTGGGTCCCAAAATATAGCAAGTGTTCCATCAAGTTCGAAGAGATGTTCTTCTTGTCTCTTCGACCTCCAATGAAATGTGACAAGAAAATGAATGGGCCCATATCCGTTGAAGAGACTTCTTCCATCAAGAGGACAATTTTGATGTCCTCTTGACTTCTGATAGATAGATGAAAGAGTTGGTTTGAAGATTGACCCCACTCATTGAAGAGGATCTTCAGGAATAGAAGAGATAGATTTTGTCCTCTTTAGGAATCGAAGAGATAAATTTTGTGTCTCTTCAACCCTTGAAGGATAGGGTGTAACAAATTGGCATGTGGGTCCCAAAATATAGCAAGTGTTCCATTAGGTTCAGAGAGATATTCTTATATCTTAGATCCCCAATGAAAGGTGATGAGAAAATGGGTGGGTTATGAAGAATATTGAGCATTGAAGGGACAAATATATGGTTGATTACATGGCTTCTCCCCACTCATCGTATGTTGAAGAGAGATTTTCTTGGTCTCTTCAGTTCTTGATATCCAAGAAAGATGAATGTCCTATAGAAGCAATAAATTCAAATTTCACTGACAATCATTCATTTCATAATCAATGATGAAGGTTCAAAATTGAGAAACCAACTCCACTAGCAGTGATTGACATGACATGTGTGAATATTTATGGGTCGAATTTGACACAAGTTAAATTGATAATATATCCTCAATTAGTGATTTTGTTCATGAGCATGCAAGACAAAGAAAGGAAGTTCAAAAGTGTTGCAGAGAGGCAAATTTAAGTTGTAGAGGTGACAATTCCATAGCAAGTGTCGATGAGCTTGTCATTAAGTTTTGAGATAGATTTTGGGGGAATTTGATTAAGTGTTGTGCAATAAAGTCTTGAGGTGGGAATTAAAATTTAAGAGGAATTTATGTAAAAGCTAAGAATGACTAGTTCTTCTGAGCCTAAACCTAAGAGATAGAAAAAGGAAAAACTAGACCCTGAACCTAGGACTAGACAAAAGTTAGAGTCTCGACATTCCGAGCTTGAGCCTGAGAGCCTGCACCTAGTACTAGACAAAAGTTAGAGTCTAGACATTCCAAGCCTAAGCCTAAGAGAGAGAAAAAAGAAAAACCAGGCCTTGCACCTAGGACTAGACAAAAGTTAGAATCTAGATATTTAAATCAAGATTTAATCAATCAAATCCCTGGTTCATCCCCAAAATTTAGTACAATGGTGAGAAAAAAATGTGGGTGTAGAAGGGCTTGAAGATAAGCAGAAAGCCTTGATGAGGGTGGTATAGGTGACAACATTTGGATCTATTTCAATTTCTTTTCAGCAAGAAGGGTTTTGATTTGAAGGATATCACCAGAGTTTCCAAGGCCACCCAAAAGTGCACTGAATGATACAACATCGAGAGGAAGGATTTCAGTAAAGGGGTATGTGCACAAAGATGGTCAGAAAAGTGGACACCACCCAAAAAAAAATGGAAAAACAAGCAATGCATACGCGGTTTTAAAATTTTAAATTCCCATGTACGCACTTAGGTTTGTTCTTCCTGAGCCTAGAGAAGATAGCACGTATGCACTACTTTTAGGAAAATGAGCGGGTACACGCTACACCTAGGAAAATGAGCACGTATGCGCTAATAATCCAAATATAACTGCGTACACGGTGCATGGTAAAAAAAGTCTTTAAAAAAAAAACTGGGTCTCATTTACCCGTGAATAGCGCATTTTTTACTTCGTTTTTTATCCATTTCTTCTCCTAAACCGCGAACGGGGTGCTATATTTATCCTCCAAGCTATGGATCAAGGTTATTTTTTGTTTATTTTTGTCTTTCTTTCTTGTTTGTTCAATTTGTTTTACATTTTGAATTTAATTTCATTAATTTTGATTAGATTTTTTCATTTTTTGTTTCAAAAACCAGATTCTTCTAATCCATAACAAGAACAACCAAATGCACCTCCTAAAAACCCACAAGAACAACCAAATGCACATCCTGAAAACACACAAGAACAACCCCCAATTCCTCATTTTGACTGCACACCCAAAACACAAGAGCAATTAATTAATCAGATAGGACAAAATATGTCTAAAATGAATAGACTGATTGTTAAATTGAAAACTTCTGAACTTGAGCATCATTAATCCCTCGCCACTAGCCTAGAAACATTAGCTAGTGGTGCCATAGTTGTTTCCACACAAATTACCAAATGGGGAAGCTTTAGGGATAGGTGTCATCAATTCTATGTCGATGGGCTATCATACGATGGAGTAAAAAACAAAAATATTACTAAACAACAAATATGTGCCCTTTTCGTTGATCCCAAAATTGGTCAATCATTACCTCTTAATGCAAAGAGGTTTCCCAGACATTGTTGTACCAATGTGCAGATGAAGAATCTTTTTTGGCAGAGGTGGTGGATGGACTTTGATAATCCACCTTGTAATAATTATGAGGTGCCATTATATTTTTTGAGAAAAGTATATTGTGAGTTTGTTCTCAATTTGCGCCCAAACCATTTTGACATGAGAGAGTTTCATGGTAGAGGTGGTGGCTCTGCCTAAGATAGACCTAGAGCCCATAGGCGATTACTCGTGGAGAGTCATCGCCCCCTAGCACCCAAACCCAAGGTGCATCAAGCTATCCTAGTAGAGCTAAAAGAGTCGATGGAGCTACAACATTGATTAGTGCCATCATTAGCACACCCTATTGTATTGGATGATGAGTTATTACATGGTGACAGAGAGCCCATCCAGCATATGTGTGTCAATTGCTTGGGGATATGCTCGGGGGTAGATGATGCAGCTGGTGCAGATGGATCCTCATCTCATCTATGCATTATTTGTGGGAGTAGATGTCAGGCCCACATGGTTGAGGATTTTGCACTGACAGATAAGTTGATGGACATGGTGTTTGCCCATGAGCCACAAACACAGGTGTGTTGATTTGAATTCATAGCATTTTATTTATCAATCACTTTAAATTTGTAATTACATAAATGAATTTTCATTTATACATTGATTTAAATTGAGACAAATAATATTCATTTTAGGATGCAACAATGGTATCCCATACTCCTCCCCCAGTTACTATAGATGCAACTTCGATGCCTGAGGTATAAATTTTGTAACATGTTAAAATAGAATAGAATAATTTGAATTCAAAAAAATATAATATATACTAACTATCTTTAATGCTTGGTCCAATTTCTGGTTTGTAGGTGTTGACAGGGGACGAAATGTCCCAGATTGATGACATCACGCTGTCAGCGATCGATTTTGGCCTACAAGGCTATATGGTATCATATTTTGTACAACCCCTTTTATGTATTATTTTTATGTATTATTTTGATGGAATATGCAACTAATTTCATTTTAGATTTTTAAAATTATGTTTAATTTATTATCTGTACTAATATTTCATGTTAATTTTGTTTTTTTAGGGTGCCCCCTCCGCATCTAGGGCTTGTCCTAAGAAAAAGGATTCCTCGAAGATGCCAAAATGTAGGAAGAAGGTAATTGAACATATTTTTAGTTGTACAATTGTTTGAAAATGTTGAAATCAAGTATTAGTTGGGGTTTGTAGATTGATTAGTGTTTTTTGTCTATTTTACATGTACAACGGCCATTGAGCTATGTGGATTTGTTGAATGCACCTGATTCGCCCATGGATCAAGAGAGGGCGAAGGTATGTATCTCTACTTTATTTTTCTTATTTCATGATTATATGCACGCATACATGTGAACTTGTGATATATTATAATCTTATAATTTTTTCATACAAGAAATATCCATACCTATTTCATCAATGGCGAACCCTCCATGCACTGGAGAAGCATCTCAGGATCCAGTACAATTTTGTTTGATATGTAAAATTAATTGTTTTTAACCTTGAATACTTATCATTATATTGATTGTATTTAATCTTTGAACATTTTTTGTATAGGTAATAGCGATAGTTTCTGCATCAATGGTGAGCCATCCTTAGTCCATTGGAGACACATCTCAGGCACAGGTACATCATTGTTCTCTATATTATAGTTTTTAAGTGTTTTTGATATATTTATGTTAGTACATTGTATTAATTGTACATTTAATCTACAATAGACCCCTTCGCAGTACGGCCATAACGTGGATCCATTTAAGTATGTCTTCAAGAAAACTCCTAAGAGTGTGACAAGGAGAGGAGAGCGAAGACATTAGCTCCTAGATCAGCCGATGAGGTAATCTACATTTCAATTGCAAACAAATTAAAGTTAAATTCATAGTTATGTTTTTAATTGTGAACTATTTTCTACAAAAGAATTCTAACTTGGGTTTTGAATTGTGGTTTTCCAGCCATCTACAGAGTCGTGTACTGCATCGAAGAGGCTTGATTTTGATGATCCACCACAAGTTTAGGATCATATAGTGTTAGTTTTGGTCATAGAATGACCAATACATGTAGATATATTCTACATTTTTATTGTATATCAATTTGGACATGGCATATGCCACATTTTTGTAATACTTGTATTGACTTGGCAGACATGCCTTTTTTTATATATATAAATATCAACATTCGATCCAATAAATGTGTATAAATGTGTACTGAGTTCAATATTTTGTATTTGTTGTATTTTGTGGTTGTCCTTTTATAAATTTAAATGAATATTTGCATATGTAATCAACAATATGAATATAAACAACAAAAATATATGACATAAAACATTACAATCATGGAATATGATTTGATAAAATTTCTAAAATGCTAAATTAACCTTACAAAACTCCTTTTATTTAGTTCATTATTGTGTATTTGTTGTATTTGGTGGCTTCCCTTTTATAAATTTAAATGAATATTTTCATATGTAATCAACAATATGAATATAAACAACAAAAATCGACAATATGAATATAAACAACAATATGTGTTTGGTGTGAGAGCACCCTCACGCTCGCAATGGTCAAATTTTGTTCGTCGTGTGCACAAACCGACATTGCGAGTGTGTCCGAGTGGGTAGTTTTACGCTAGGCATGCCCCTGTCATGTATCCCAGAGCACCGAAACGTCGAGAGTCATACCATACTGGTGCGATCTCTCAAGTGCCCTGAGTCCAAAAAATTGTCAAAATTTGACGGATTGTTTCTTCAAATCCAGGACACATATGGTCGATCTGTTTGAACTCATGGGGTCACGTGAGGCTCCTCTATAATGTCCTGTCTCATTTTTTGACGAGTCAGAGCTATTTTTGATTGGTAGCATTTTTTCACCTGCTGCAAAAACCTTCAGTTGCATGCAATGCAAAGTTGTCAGATTAGCTAGAATTGATTCGGTTTGTTGTGTGCACAAACCGACGTCACTAGCGTATCTGGGTGGGAATTTTTATGATAGGCATGCCCTTTTCATGCAACCCAAAGCAATAGAACATCGAGTGTCATACCCTACCGACGCAATGTAGAAGTTGCTTGACAACTTTTTTGACAATTTTTGCTCAAATTGTATCTAGTCTCAATCTATGACCCCTATGACCCAATAATGACAAAAATAATTCTCCATGATTATAAAAGAATCAATAATTCTCATGATTGACTAGGGACACATCACATATACTCAAAACATAGTCAAAAAACATTGACACACAAAATTGTCACAAAACATTGTCACATATTATTAAAAAATTTGCCTCTTATTTGAGGAAACTTTTGAAAGAATCTTTCATAAAATTTAGTTTGAGTCATATCCAAATAGTGTTTAGCATGTGGTTCATGATTTTTAGACCCAAATCACCTTCTAACAACATCTCTTTGGTTGGGCGAAACTCTTGTGTTGTCATGCCAAAAAAATTTAATTAATGTTTTTAGTGCATCAACAACAACCTTGTCTTTGCATGGTAGTCTATCTAAGAAAGCCCAAAGAGAATTATTATTAGGTTCCTCTATTTTTTCCCACCTCTTTAATGCTTTGCTTAATGTTGTTCTACTAATGTTTAATGACTTACTTATTTTGCTTATCAAACGATCTTTTTTTTATTTTCTTGCTCATTATGGTTGATGTAATGACGTGTCGAGTAGCATTAGAATCTTTAGTACATGATTTTGAACCAATAACTTGATATGCATCAAATAGATTTCTCACAATAGTTCTTTCACTATTACTTTCAGATGATCTTAGGCCTAAAATTTTCATTGTCTCTCTAAAATTCAAATTTTTAATCATTTGAACAATTAATTGACATCTTGTGGTTTGATTTAAGTTATTAAAATAAATTTGCCATATTCTTTTAGCCATTCTCCTACAAGTTTGTTCATTCATATTATTGGGCATTGACTTCAATATATTCTCATCAATGTCAATTAGATACTTTGGTTTCCTATGAATGATTCTAGGAGGTGTTAACATCGGTGCATTATGTACATTCAATTCATCAAGTAGAGAAGGTGTAATATGTTCATCATTTAATTGATTATTCATTGCGCTATCTTCTTCAATTGCATTAGGTTCAAATGGTAAATCAAATGTCTCTTCTTCAATTGCATTAGGTGCATTATATTTATTTGGTAAATCAAATTGAGATGTTGAGGATGACATACCTTCTTCTCTCATTGTTCTTATGTCACACAATTTCTTCATATGTTGCCTTTGTCTTTCCTTTTGAGCCTCTTGTTGTTCCATCGTTTCTCACTTGTTCTTTCCCATGGTTGATATAGGTTGTCCTAAATAGAATCATATTACATATATATGTAAATAAAAGTTCATAAACAAACAAATAACCATAAATATACATCTTATCACTATTTTATGGAATCAAACTATTAAACAATCACAATACTGTTGACAAAAACTAATAAGAACAACAATCCAATCATTTGAAATCATGCAAAAACAAAAAAATCACTTACTTCTATGTATAAAACAGTGATAGAAAATCAGACACAGTTCCAGTGGGGCCTTCAACGACCTCAAAAACTTCTTTTGAGGTTGTTGAGGCTCTTGGACAACTAAAACTATGTCTCTAAACTGTATACGCACTACATTAATAACCACATACATGTTGTTAGTCCATAAAATTTTGACAAGTCTAATGATGTTCTTTTTTCTCATTCTGGACTAATAAGTAGCGTGTGTGCACTCCTAAGCCTAAAAATAGTTATCGCATGGTAACAAATAATGGGCTGAGTACAAGTAATAAGTACCGCATACGTGCTCCTTTGCCTTAAAAAAGTTATGGCAAGGCAGTGAACTAATAGTTTTAGTACCCCGTACATGCTATTGGTAGTAGAAAAGATGTGAATGAAAAGGGAGAGAGAGAGAGAGAGAGAGAGAGAGAGAGAGAGAGAGAGAGAGAGAGAGAGAGGAGGGGGGCAGAAGGGAAGGAGGGAGGGAGAGAGGGAGAGAAGAGGGGCGGAGGGTGGGAGAGAAGAAGGGGTATGGAGGGAGGGAGAGGGAGAGTAGGGGGGATGGAGGGAGAGGAGAGGGGAGAGGGAGAGAGGGAGAGAGGTAGAGGGAGGGAGAGAGGGAGAGAAGAGGGGGGAGGGAAGGAGGGAGAGGGAGAGAGAGGGAGAGAGAGAGAGAGGGAGAGGGGGAGGGAGAGGGAGAGAGAGAGAGGGGGGGAGGGAGGGAGGAGAGAGAGAGAGGGAGAGAGGGAGAGAAGAGGGGGGGGAGAGAGATGGGAGAGAGGGAGAGAGAGAGAGAGAGAGAGAGAGAGAGAGGGAAGGGGTATGGAGAAGAGAGGAAGAGGGAGAGGGAGAGAGAGAGAGAGTGAGGAGAGAGAGAGAGAGAGAGAGAGAGAGAGAGAGAGAGAGAGGGGGGGGGGGAGGGGTGGCAGAGAAGAAGGGGTATGGATGAAGAGAGGGAGAGAGGGAGAGGGAGGGAGAGGTAGAAGGAGGGAGAGAGGGAGAGAAGAGGGGAGAGGGAAGGAGGGAGAGGGAGAGAGAGGAGAGAGAGAGAGAGAGGGAAGGAGGGAGAGGGAGAGAGGGAGAGAGGGGGGAGGGAAGGTAGAGAGAGAGAGAGGTAGAGGGAGGGAGAGAGGGAGAGAGAGAGAGAGAGAGAGAGAGAGAGAAGAGGGGTGGAAGGAGGGAGAGGGAGAGAGAGGGAGAGGGAGAGAGAGAGGGGGAAGGAGGAAAGGGAGAGAGAGAGGGGGGAGGGAAGGTAGAGAGAGGGAGAGAGGTAGAGGGAGGGATAGAGGGAGAGAAGAGGGGGGAGGGTGGGAGAGAAGAAGGGGTATGGAGGAAGAGAGGGAGAGAGAGGGGAGAGAGGAGAGAGAGAGAGAGATGAGAGAGTGAGAGAGAGAGAGAGAGAGAGAGAGAGAGAGGGTGAAGGAGGGAGAGGGAGAGATAAGGGGTATGGAGGAAGGGAGGGAAAGAGAGAGAGAGAGAGGGAGAGGGGGGAGAGTAGGGGGAGGGAGAGAGGAGGGGGACAGAAGGGAAGGAGAGAAGGAGAGAAGAGGGGGGAGGGTGGGGAGAGAAGAAGGGGTATGGAGGAAGGGAGAGGGAGAGTAGGGGGGGGAGGGAGAGGTGAGGGGAGAGGGAGAGAGAGGGAAGGTGAGAGGGAGAGAGAGGGGGAGGGAAGGTAGAGAGAGGGAGAGAGGTAGACGGAGGGAGAGAGGGAGAGAAGAGGGGGGAGGGAAGGAGGGAGAGGGAGAGAGAAAGGACACTGGACACCATATGATTGATCTTGATTGTGACTATAGGAATTAGAAAAGAAGAGAAAGAGGGATGGGGTATGGATGAAGGGAGAAGGGGAGAGAGAGAGAGAGACGAATGGGGTATGGAGGAAGGGAGAAGGGGGGAGAGAGAGAGAGAGGGAGAGAGAGAGATACGGAGAGAAGAAGGAGGAGGGATGGAGGGAGAGGAAGAGATATCAAATTCAGGACACAATATGACCCTTAGAACACAATATGACCCCTAACAACATCTAAGGGGTCATACGGTGTCCTAAGGGGTCATATGACACTATATTATCCCTTAGCGCACTATAGGACCTATAACGACACCAAATGGTGTCCTAAGGGGTCATAGAACACCATATGACCCTTTAGAACACCATATGGTGTTGTTATGGGTCATTGGTGTGCCGAGGGGTCTTAAGGGGTCATAGGACACCATATGACCTCTTAGGAAATAATACGACCTCGAATGACACCTAAGGGGTCATATGGTGGGCTAATAAAATGATATATTAAATTTAAAGTTATGAATAGAATATCATACAACGAGACTCCAAGCGAACGAACAACGAGGCTTTGCTAAAAAGAAAGTGTAAGAGCTTGACCTAACCCTAAGACTATTGCTTGAGTTCTAAAACATATGATGCTATTAAATTTGCAAGGTTATAAGACTGATCTCGATTGTGACTATAGGAATTACACACTTGATTTCTTTCATGGGAAAGTATTGTTCCAAGTTGTTTGACAATTGATGATCATCATATACTACCACTTCCATGCAAACAACAAACTTTAATTTCTTTAGGTGACAGGCGTTGTGTAACAACATGGGAACTCTCGCATACCCACCACTGTCTTCTATAGGACATCATCTATGTTACTCTCCCTCTTTCTCTTCCTACCTATTGTTTCCTTCTGAAAAACATATTGTAGGTACTCTGACTCATCATGTTTCTTTGTTGACACTATTTTCCACATCTGCTCTGCTCATTAAAACACATTCAAGAATAATATTGCTGCAGGTTTCCTTGTTTGTCACGGTAATACACCTGTGGTTCAATTTCAAACCCTATTCCTCCTATTCAATATACACACACAAATCCATCAGTCAATTTTCTTAGGAGAGCATGCATGATAAAAATCAAAGAGGAAGTTGCAGACAAGAAATAAATTCACTTACTTCTATAGAAGTGCAGACACAATTGCAGTGGGGTATGGAGGGAGGGAGAGAAGAAGAGAAAGAGGGATGGGGTATGGAGGAAGGGAGAAGGGGAGAGTGCGAGAGAGAGAGGGATGGGATATGGAGGAAGGGATAAGGGGAGAGAGGGAGGGATGGGGTATGGAGGAAGAGAGAAGGGGGGAGAGAGAGAGAGAGAGGCACCTTGTATGCGTTTGAGAGGGGGAGACAATACACTTACATGTGTATATAGATGTTTAATATATTATATATTATATGTATATACACATATTATATATACAATATCATATTATACACATATTATATATTATATGTATATACACATTATATATAGAATATCATATTATACAATAGCGCGTACGCGTTGCTTACACCATAAGTACCCCGTACGCGCTTTTTAAACTTGTAGTACCCCATATGTGCTTTTGACTATTTAGGCTTGGAAATAGGCCTGGATGAAAAAGCTACAGTTTGGAAGTTTGATTTCCCTCCATTTCTCTCATTTTTGATGTGTTTTATTTTATCAACTTGGTTTATCAACTTTGTCATCATCAGGTTTACATTTCATCAAGTGGGTATTTCTAAAATTGCCACCATATTTTCACCCATCTTTAGAGCTTTCTAACCATATAATTTTTTTTCAATTTGAACAACAATAAAATATTATTATTGAATTTCTTTTACTAGTGTCTTCATAGTTCTCACAGACATAAGTGCACCATTTTTTGAATAACTTTTGATATACTTATCCAAATTTTTAAAAAATTATATATTATTGTAGTGCACTTGATTCTTTACAATTTAAAAAAAAATTGTATTTTCGATTTGTTTAGTGCAACTTATGCTTTGCACACGAATAGGTACCTAATTTTCAGGATGTGCTCGATTGGAAAAATCATTAAAAACAAAATACTCAGAAAAAAATTACAAAAAAATACACATCTTCTAGTGCTCACTCTTAACTATCTTTTTGCCAAAGGATTTGTCAAAATATGAAATCTAACTATGACTTTTTTGATGCACGCATTAGACACTATGTTATGTTTTTCAGAAAAAATCAGGGTCATTTTTTCATGCGTGAAGGATTTGACTCCCTTAATCTTATCCAATTTTGAAAAAGTTTAGTAGTTTGGAAACTAGATTCAGAGTAATACAATATTTGTTCTTTGATTATCTTCATATCTTAAGTGGATGACTTTCAAATTTTGCCTCCAAGTTCAAGTTCACTTGATTTCAGAAGAAAAAAAAAATAGTGTCCACTTATACCCCCCTTTTTGACCACCATCTTTGTGCACTTACCCAAAGGCTGAATGTAAAAGGTTGCATGCCTTGTTTGTGTTTCTCGACTTGCAGAGGGCAGTGATGGACTGATTGAAACAAAAAACATTAAATTTGTGGGTGATGTGAGGAGGGGGTTTGTCCTGTTTGTGTGTTTGTTCATATTGAGATGAGGTTTTGGAGTATTGTCTAGAAGAATGAGAAGGGGGTTTGTCTTCTTAAATTATAATTTATGAGAATTAACATAAGCTAGGATACTTATGCCTATGAAGGGGACATTACAACACCTCACACTCAATGGAATATATCATTGAATGTTGGTTTCTACCAATAATTCATCCATACAGTAAAATTATGTCTTCAAATGGAAGTTCGACAATATAACTTACAAAATACCTATAGCTTACAAAATGCCTTCCATGCCTTAAACTAACTACCTTCAAAGACAACTGAAGCAGTAACACCTTAATGTAAGAAATAAGGAACTGATGTTGTATCCAACTAGCTGAAAGTAGACACTAAATTTTAAAATAATCATGACAAGCTTACTACAGGTTTTTGCTTACTTATTAAAGCATAACTTATCCTAGTGCCTCTGAAAACTACAGGTATTTTTTTGCAATTCTAAATCCTAAGGATCCTACGGCCTTCGCAAACTTCAAATAATATAAAAAACACATGCAGTAATTTATACATGTTCAACCATCAGGTTGCACTATTCACTTATTTTGATTGTTTGAAAGCCATAGAGATGTAATTATTGTGAGTGACATAGCTACCATGAACTTCACGCTATATCAAATGCAATTACTTGAAACTATATCTATCTATACATTCAATTTGAATCCTCCCATAGTAAACTCTAACTTCAATGAGGAAGAATCCAACTTGTTGCTCTGTGTTGATCTGATATACAAGAATCCAATTTGAATCCTTTGGTTTTTTCTGTGTTGCTTGGATATACAAGAATCTGTGGCAAAATTATTTTCTGTGCTCAACAAACTTGATCCCCTGCTTCTGATACGGATGGAGAGGAACCTGCCGTCATTGAACGGGAGTTGGTGCCGAAGAAGACTAAACCTCTGATCCGATGTTGGTTGGTCAAGAGATATGGGATTCGAAGACCAGGCTCCTCTATCTGTCCGTCCGGATACTGCTTCTGATGTGTAGTATCCCCCTTTCCCTCCGAACTATTTGAGATTTGATCTCCTGCCACCCACATAAGAGTCTGGGCTTTCAACTTAATCCTTCAGGATCTCTCCTTGAAGGTTCTGGAGTCTATTAATGCTGATGCAGGTTAGATTACTCCAAAACAAACCTGACGTATACATGACAATGCAAGTCTGCAGTAAATAGATGCCAACACTTCCAACGATGGCATTACCATGAAAAATAAAATCAGGCAATGCTTTGTCAATCCCACAGTATGATCAAGGTAAGCTAATGCCAACAAACAAAAAAAAACTAATTTTACTCAAAGCATTTCCGCACCACCAATGACTTCTCAAATTGAAGTGCAAAAATGTCCACTTCCTCTTGCTCTTTGATATAAGAGCAAGAATGTCTCTTTGGTAACTCATTTTTTATTACCTACCACAATCTTTCATCTCGGGATAAGAATGGAATGGCATTTAATAAAATTCTTATATCCCTGATTCATTTGTTAATGAAAAGAAGAAAAAAAATCTGGGGCACAAAATATTGATGAGAAAGCTCCTGAACGGAATCTAGTTGAGAAGCATTAAATAGAATTCTTTTAATTCAAAGATGCAACCATATTTAGAAAGTTCACATTGTAATAGCTTAAACAATACTCATTTAACTTGTGAATTTTTCAGACAATAATAAAATAGAATCTTCATAATACAAGAGATGATATTGTTTGTCAAATTATGATCCCCTGGAAACTAGACTACTTGGGTTACGAAAACATAGATTTCAATTTTACATCTTTAGAAGGGTAAGAAACTAGTAGGATATTGTTGATGTGTTTTTTATGCACATACGAACACAGAATAAAATATCAAGGTATCTTATCCTCTCTTGAACAAAATCTCTTGGATGTTGAAGATTTGCTTAAAGATCATTCGAGAAGACTCCAAGGTTCTTATATGTAGGGACTCTACGTGTGGATAAGCTCTTGTGGTATGATGTAATTATGTTGGAATCACAAGGGGACTTCTTGTGACATTTTCACGCATCGCCCCATTGCAAATGGAGACTCCCTACTTTTTAGGCCCTTCCTGTCTTTTGGCTTTGTTTTTTGGGTCTTTTTGCAGCAGTCTCGACAGTCTCTCTGCTTTGCAAGTGTTCGAGGGTCAATTTGATCAAGTTTGTTTTTCGTTTGAGAGAGTTTGGTGAAGTCTAGGGCCTATTTGTCTTTTTTATGGTTTCTGCCTTTTGTCCTAGATTTTAGGGGTCTTTGTTAGGGTTTTGAAGAAACTAAACATACAACTGGAATCAGGACCCTTCAAGGAATCGCCCAGTAAAATTTGAGTCAAAATGGAGCAACTTTCTATTTTTAGAAAGTTCCTATTTTTTAGGGATTTTATTGAGTCTCAGAATGTCGTCATTTTGCCAAAAATCAAACTTACTATTTTTAGTAATTTCTATTTTTAGTAAGTTTCTATTTATAGTAAGTCATTCTTGCGTCCTGTCTAGGGATCTAACATTGACATTTTAAAGGTTTCTATTTTTGGGAAGTTTGTTATGACAAGACCATTTGGGCAAGGTGACAAAGATCAGACATTTGCAGCTACTAATTCCGAAAAGTCAAAAAGCAGACAGGGAGGGCCAAGGAATGGTTGAGTGTTGGAAGCCAATTCCTGAATGGAAAGCTCGGGAAATTTGTCTAAGTCTGTAAAGTCACCCCAAATTCTTATATGGTGACCTGATCCAGAAGATGCTCAAAATCCATCCAAGTCCGGAAGAAGCATGAAAAGATGAAATTCCTCCTCCATAGAGAAATTCCACCCAAATCCTCAGCTGGGTGCCAAAATGGAAGGGTCATGGAGGATTCACAATTCAATGGAATTTCTCCTCCTCAGCAAAGTTCCGCCCAAATCCTCAGCTGGGTGCCAAAATGGAAGGGTCATGGAGGATTCACAATTCAATATAATTCCTCCTCCACAGCAAAATTCTGCCCAAACACTCAACAGGTCGCCAAAATGGAGGGGTCGTGGAGGATTTAATATTTGATGAAATTCCTCCTCCACAGTGAAATTCCGCCCAAGGCATGGTGAAGGCACCAAAACAAGGAAGTGATGGAAGATTCCAAACAAAGTGTGAATTCCTATGCACATGGAAATAGCGCCCTAGACTATTGGAAAGTGCCAAATTGAGGGGTCATGGTGAATTCCATGCTTAAGCTTGAAAATTGAAAATTTGTTTAAGGCATGAAAGTCAAAGGGTCAAGGAGGAATGAAAAGCATAAATCCCCTCAAGAATTTTTTTGAAATTTCCATTTTTAGACACCAAATCTTATCAGAATCCAATTTTTTTTGTAGATTTGGACTCATGGGAGAATTCTCTCTCTGCTAGACCCGGGTCCTAAATTTTAGGAAATTTCCTAAAAAATGGGAGATGTGAAAATTGGTTGAAAAGCTCCCTGCAAACATGATGAATTCAAAGAGCACAAAAAATTCCTTCCTCAGGGAAGATTGCGCCCAAGAAGAAGAAATTCCAGGAAAGGTGAAGATTTGGCTAAGTGTCGAAAATTCCTTCCTTCAAGACAGAATTCCAGGAAAGGTGAAAAATTGACTAAGTGTTTGAAATTTCTTCCTTCAAAACATAGTTCTTGGAAATCATGAAAATGGGCTAAGGCATGAAGAATTTCCTTCCTCAGGGGTAAAGAACAAATTTCTTTCCAAAGGAGAATTCCTTCTTAACATGAATTCCACGCCAGGATGAATTGAAGGTGGAAAAAACAATTTCTAAGGCAAGGAAGAAATCAAGGATGAATTGAACAAGAAATTTCCCCCCCGGAGGAAAAATTTGAAAAATCCATTCTCGGGCATCAAGAATCATCTGAATTTGAAAATGATGGTAGACTTGCAGTCGTGAGGGAATTTTCTCTCTCCTAGACTGTGGAACCCTAATTTGTGGAAAATTCCTAAAAAAATAGGAGATGGTGGAAAATCATTAAAAATCTCCTCCAGAGCAAGGAAAGTTTCTCGAAAACTCTTCATGGATCAAATTCTTCTCCTGAAGTTTTCTCTCTCCAAGATTTTCTCGCCAAGTGGTAGCCGAGTCAATGCACGCTGAATTAATGAAGCATCTCTTTGCATGCAGCTATCACATTTATGGCATTATGGCAGATTCCTTCTACATCCAACCATCACGTTCAGGAGATGATGGTGCATTTATGGCATCATGGGTGATTTTTGCATGAGGGTACATTCATTTCATAGTGGGCACCTTTTGAATGTAATGGTTAATTAATGCTTTATGGGTGCCAATATGGGAAGGATTGTAATTAATTGTATATGGGCTTTATGGGGTATTTATTGTTGATTTCCACCTTGTTGCATCTTGAGTGGAGAATCTTTTAGGCAAACCCTAATTAGGGTTTTGCATGTAATCATGGCCTAAGGCCTATATAAAGGGGTGACCCCCTCGTTTGTAAAAGGAGAGAGCTTTGTATGAAATTGTTGCGATAAGTTTTGAGATAATAACAGTGAAACATTGTTCTTTGATGGTGTCCACTTAAGTTATTTTTTCACAACTTGCATGGTTTCACCTTCCTCGCTTAGAGTAGAATTTTATTTTCTCAGTTGTTAGATAAAGTGCTTTGATTTCAATGGAGAATGTAATGGTATTTGATGAATTTCCATGGTTCATACTTTTTGCATCTTGCTAATTTAAGTTGCAATGTAAAATTAGCCTGAACCCCCAAATTTATGCTAAGCTTGATTATGAATAGTCATTTGGATTGTGTCGTGTTGGGTATTCAAATGCACTTAATGTGAAAATCCTTCAACATCCTCAGAAGATTGCACCGGTTCTTGCAGAGTTGTAGTTGATCTTGGCGAAGCAGAGCTTGGTTTATTTGGAATTTGTCTACCAGAGCACTATTCATTGTTATCACTACCCTTAGGAGTAGATTTAGATCCTTCTAAACCCTTTCCCTTTTACTTTCAGTTCATTTTAGTCTGTTCAAAGCAGCAACATCGTAGAGTTGCCATATTCGATGATGGAGTTCTAGCCATAACAAAGAAGTGAAAGAATGATGCAAACGTAAGGCCCCTTGGATTACTAGCAATCACATCAGCCAACTGAGTTACATCCATAGCATAAAGGAACCTTGGAGTCGATTTTTTGAACTTCTTGCAATCTTAGCATGCAAGCACACTTTATTATGTGTTCCACGTAGTCATAAAAAACATGTCAACGGGACTTACGTTTGCATGCCTGAATGTTTAATCTGCTAGAACTTGAGTCCTAACTACTCACCAGGAGATAAAGAAATAACCAAAAGGTGCAAGGTTGAGAAAGTCTACTCTAAGGCCTAGAATGCAAGAAGATGGATGATTGACTAGGTGGACTCTTACTGGGCTAGGTCTCACCATCAAACTGAACAATTCAACACCAGCTCAGTGCAATCTTCTAAGGGAATTTTGAAGATGTTCAAATTTTCTACACCATCAAACATTGATCGCCATTAAAGTTAATGCATGAACAATAGATGCATAACAATTCGAAATTAAGCTCATTCAATGCCAGTTGACCATGCAGGGCACCCTTACAATTAGTAAGAGGCTGGTAGTTTAGACTAGGTGGATTCTACGCAAGTGCCTTCAACAATTTTTCTCCATTCAAACTAGTTATCTACCATCTAATATGAAGACTCAACAAGAAACCATGCATATTATAAAGAAACAACATATTTCACTTTAACTTCAATGAAAAATGAGGTTTATTTACAATTTCAGACAACAATCTCTTACCTTCTCTCCCTACTCTACTCTAATTGCTTATTCTATTGACTACTCCCTATTGACTAACTATTCCTCCCTATTAACCTTTACAAATGAAGAGCCAGAGCCTTATATAGGGAGCTCCTTACAATTCAATGCCTCTAATTGATTTACAATCAATGGCTAGGATTACAAGATGGAAACCCTAATTAGGGTTTGTTACAACAAACTCCCTTAGCCAATAATAAAATTACATTCAAAATAGGAGAACCAATAAGAAGCAAGGGTAGGTACATCGAAGTTTGTGTCTCTGTACATAGGTGTGATTCATCAAATCTGGAGACACTGATGTGGACCCTTTTGATTGGAGTAATAGTGACTGGGATGCCACCTTGTCTGGTACTTTCTCTATGATGACCTTTGGTCGATCCTCCTTTGTCTTTGATGTACTTGATGAGTGGCGTACAATTCCTTGGCTCTCTTGTGTTTGATGAAGCCTCTTCATGGTCAAGTCACTCCTCCTCTGGTAGCTCACCTCGCCTTGAAGTGTTTGTAAGATCCTTCTTTTGATATGTTGTGATCTCCTTGAGGATAGTTCTAAAACTTGAAGTCCTTTGATTTTAGCAACACCCTAGGTAACTTCTCATGCATATAAGGCATCCTTAATATGGATGAATCTTGAAGAAGTCCTTCCTATCCTCGCGTGATCTTCCTCTAACTTGGTCTTGTTGCTCTGCAAAATAAACAAATTAAAGATGATTAATCATACATAATATATTCATTCTAACATAGCATTTCTTTCCTTAAATCATCAACAAGAAGGCATTACGATTAATTTCTCTTTGGACCCTCTCCAAGGACAGGACCTATAATGAGATTTTCGTTCTGGACCCTCTCCAAGGACAAGACCTATAATGAGATTTTCGCTTTGGACCCTCTCAAAGGGTCAGGAGCGAATTTTGTATTTTGCACAAATTCTTCACTTTCTCATCATTTTTCTTTACTTCAATTATCTCCAAGGCATGATAACATCCTAGTTGAGGTTCCTAGGCATGAAATTATTCCATTCCTCAAGCAAAAGGGAGGGTCTTATGAAAATTCGTTATGGACCCTCTGCAAGGATAGGCCCTATAATCAAATTCGCTCTAGACCCTTTGGAAGGGTCAAGAGCGAAATTTTGTTTTTCTAGACTCAATTTACATTCAACTTGCCTTGGACTTAACTTTTCACCCTCACCTTATCAAGATCAAGTCAATTCGCCTTCAAAAACTATTGGGAATGAATTAGTTCAAAGGTTTGAGCAAGGTATAATGCTTCATGAAGAAATTCGCTCTAGACCCTTTGGAAGGGTCAGGAGCGAATTTTGGTAAATAGGGCTTAGGCATTGATAAAATTTCCTCTTAGCTTGCTTGTTTAGCTTCAAACCATCTTAGGAAAAGACCTTAAGGGAAATTTTCTTTAAAATTGGGAGGAAAGTACATGTTTTTGAGAAATTCGCTCTCGACCCTTTGGAAGGGTCAGGAGTGTTCTAGGCCCAATTCTTCCTTCTTTTCATTCATCTTGCTTTAGACTTGTCCATTTGAATCTTTTTCTTTCCATGCATGACCACCATTCAATGTCCCTAGTGAGGAATTAAGTCTTTTGGAGGATTTCTCTCGGGACCCTTTGGAAGGGTCAAGAGCTTAGAAGAAATTCACTTTGGACCCTTTAAAAGGGTCGGGAGTGAAATTTATCATTTAGTCTCAATTCCATCACTTCCTTTGCTCCAATACACTTCTCAAGGCAAGTGTACATCAATCCTCTTTCCACCATGCCATAGGAGCAAAAAAATTGACCAAATCAAGGAACCAATATGGGTTTTAGGAGAATTTGCTTTGGACCCTTTGGAAGGGTTAGGAGTGAAATTTGTCTTTTAACTCCATTCAACTTCTTTCCAAACCTCCCTCTATCATCCTCAAGTGAATTTGCCCTCAATTTAGCTTAAAACAAGATCTTTTGGGTGCATTGGGTGAAATAGGGAGTCCTTCTAAGGATTTCGCTTTAGACCCTTTGGAAGGGTCAGGAGCGAAATTTTCTTTCCTGGACTCAACTTGACTTAGACTTGTCTTTTCCACCCTTACCCTATCAAGATCAAGTCAATTGCCTTCAAAAATTTTTGGGAATGGATTAGTTCAAAGGTTTGAGCAAGGTACAAGGCTTCTTGAAGAAATTCGCTCTGGACCCTTTGGAAGGATCAGGAGTGAATTTGCTCCTTTAGGCTCAATTCACACTTTATTTTACTTATAAATTTTCCTTAGACTTGAACTTTGATCCTTTCCTTTCCATACTTAAGCCAATTTACCCTCAACGTGATGTCCACTCAATGTTTTGGGGGAGAAATTAAGCCTTTTCTAAGGATTTCACTTTGAACCCTTTCAAAGGGTCAGGAGTGAATTTTGTACTCTTGGTCAAATTCCTAACTCTTTCAAGGGCTAAGGGCATTCATCTGGATCTCAAATTCACTTTAAGTCATTAATCCTCCTCCAATCACCATGGAAACAAGGTTTATGATGAAAATTAGGAGCAAGGAAGGAGATCCCAAGGAAATTCGCTTTGGACCCTTTGGAAGGGTCAAGAGCGAATTTTGAAGGATTGATCTTAAATATTCAAACTTCACCTTCACTCATGTTGCCCTGGCCTTAGAACATGTTAATAAAACACCTTAAGGAGGCGCCTAGTTCAAAATGTTGGATCAAAAGCACATCCTGACAATTTTGCTTAGGTGCCTTTGGAAGGACATGGCCTAAAGAGGAATTTTTCTCTGGACCATTTGGAAAGGTCAGGAGCGAAATTGAGGTTCTCACTCAAATTCCTCATTGTCCATGATCAAAAATTTTCTCAACCTAATGTCCAAGGCGTCTTTGACTTGACTCAATGGCATAGG
The DNA here is from genome assembly GCF_030272615.1 of Cryptomeria japonica. Lineage (NCBI taxonomy): Eukaryota > Viridiplantae > Streptophyta > Pinopsida > Cupressales > Cupressaceae > Cryptomeria > Cryptomeria japonica. The sequence continues at coordinate 143,144,398 of NC_081406.1, forward strand.
TCTCAAAAGGCAAGACTCCTAGCATGATACAATGACTTCCTCAAATTCAATCAAACTCAACCTTACAAACAAGACCCAGGCCTAACCAAGGGGAGGGTTTCAAAGAGACCCTGACCTGGACCACTTATTGACCCACTTCAATTCAAATAGACCCTTCTATCTCCAATGATCTCTTTGGCAACTCTCCAATGCAAAGATTAATAATCAAGAACCTAAAAGACTAAGCTAGGGAGACTAACCCTAGAAAGCAAAAAGAAGGGGTCCCCATTTGCAATGGGGCTATGTGTGAATACGTCACAATAGATATTAAGTAATATGAAATGACTCACTCAATTGCTACTTTAGAAGAGAGATAAAAATAAGAAAAACACATAAATTTGTCAATCACAATTGAGTTGAAGACAATCCAACCCTAGCAGGAAAATATAAAATTTTCCCTATCATGATTTGGTTTCTATTGTCAAATTTGTTAGCTGCAAATATTATATTAGTTCCCTCAAAATGGACATTTGATTGCAAAATCAACATAGAGTACCATCCATTGAAGAAATCTCAATATACAAGTTTAATAGATAACTGAAAGTATGGATTGTCATAAGTCATTTTTGACATATCAGAGAAATAATGATTTGTATGTGACAAACACCCTTACACCTATTTTTATAGATTTATATTTATAATGTAAAAATTCTAAAATATTTTATTTTACCTATAAAATCATAAAAAATGTTTTAAATTGTGGATAATTTTCAAGTAAAATTTTAAATGGTGAAAAATAATCTTCAATAATGCTTCGATCCAAACTATCATAACTAGAATTATAACAAACATTACCAAAGTAACTTTCTCACCCTTGCAAGAAATAATTGCTCTATACATAAATAACACTAAAATTAATACAAAAATATCAATTTCTAGAGCTAGGATATATATATCCAAGAGTGATTTTGAATGGCTGGCACTCACCAAGACATGAGAACTATGCCACCCTAGAAATAATAAAAGAATCATCATTTACAAAGTCCTTTATTTTTTGCATTTGACCAACTTCAACCAACCATTCAAGTTTTCAGATAGTTGAATCACCTAGAGCACAACCTTCTTTCTTCATTTGATCCATCACCCAAAACATTTTTTCAAGGTCATGTCTTTCACCAAAGGTGTGTAATAATACATTGTATGTTACAACATCTGGAACTTAATCCTTTGTTCTCATCTCATTCAGAATCGAGAGAGCCATGTCAAGTTTGTTTTCCTTGCACAGAGAACCAATCAATATACTATAGGTTACAACATTCAGAGCGATACCAACCACTTTCATGTTTGAAAAATACTTCAAGGCCTTATCAAATTCACCAATTTTGCAATGGCCATCGATCAGACAGCTATAAGTGACAACATCAGTAGTCAAGCCTTCATATAGCAACTTAGTAAAGAGTGAATATGCTCTAGAAAAATCTCATGTCTTGCACAAGCCATCAATGACTTTGTTGTATGTCACTTCATTAGGTTTCAAATCCCTTGATGCCATCTCCTCTAAAATATTTCCTACCATCTTCATTTCTCATGTTCTACAGAATGCACATATTAGTGTACTATATGTAATTACATCAAGAAGATGTCCCCTATTTTTATAATTAGGAATTCAGAATTAGAAGTAGTTTAGGTGTTGGAAAATTTCTAGAACTTGGTTGAAGGTCATTCCAGATCTTTTTCATTGCATTTTCATGTTAATGTAGCTGGAAGCAATTTGATGTAAGTAAAATCAGACATTTAGTGTGACAAATCTACTAAATAATTGTCCTCATTCAAAGGTGAATATATGAACTTCAATTTGATTTCCTATTTACTTCAATTGTTTTCTTTCATATGATGAATGTTTGATGTCCTTTTGTTTCATATTATGCGATTCAAAATATTTTTCTATGGTTTGTAATTTACATTGCGATCTTTCTTTCACCTATCCTACCTTCTCCCATTATACTTATCTATCTAATTTATCTATCTCTTTCTCTTTTTCTTTCTATATCATTTTATCTTTATCTCTCCCTCCATCTCTTCCTCTCTATCTATCTACCTCTCTATTTGTATCTATCCCTCTACCTCTCTCCATCTCACCATCTATTTATCTCCCTCTTCTTCTCCCCTCTATCTTCATCTCTACTTCTATCTATTCTAAACTAGCCATGTACTATTGGTTGGAACTTGACGCCAACATCTCTTGTTAATATATGTTTTTTAGTTATTATTAAAACTAATCATCTGATACATAAATAATTGCCAAATTTAATATAAGGGGTTTTTATTTACATTGTTATTGCATGACACTTTGTCCTGTTGCAACTATAGGAATGTCTTGCTACTTATGAAAATTGATGATTATTCTTCAAGATGCAAAAGAGTCATAAAAAATATGCACCATAAAAACTTCAATAAATTTATTATTCTTTTAAGGAAAAATATTTTCCAATAGGTTCAATATCTTATTCAACTTATAAGGGATCATCCATCTTTTGTTTGAATACATATTTATTGGATAATTTACAACTATTGTGTCAAATAAGCACTCCTTTGACCATTATGATTTGATGGATGTTCACACCATATTATGAATGGTCATTTTTTCTTAAGCTTGTAGGATGCTAGCAAATATTATGGAGACTAGCTTTGCACCTTCTAATTGCATTTTGATAAAAAAATTTAAGACCTTTTCAACTAAATCATTTTTTTCACATATACAACAATTATCACATTCTATGAGACCACATTTCTTTGGGTATTTTACCAAAAATCCTTAAAGCCTTGTCAAGAACACAATTCTATTCATATCTCGCAATTATGGTATTCCATGAGCCTAAACTTTCTTAAGCATTTATCAAGCAGTTCATATGCCTTTTGTATTCTCCAGCAGTTAAAATAAATATATATTACAACATTTAAAACTACAACATTTGACAAAATTCCACTTTCCACTATGTTTTCTTGGATCTTCATACCTTTTTCTAAAGCTCCATTTTGGCACAAGTTATTAGAATATTAGCAAAGATAATGGAATTTGGCTTTAAAATTACCCTTTGTATTTGATCAAAAAACATTAGTGCCTTTTGAACATTACCCTTTTTATCATGCAAATGAATGCACATCATATGTTGTTGGGAAGACCAGACAATATGATAGGACAATAATTTATGATGGAAGAAATAATAGTTATATTGTAATCCTAAATGGGAAAAAGAATATCATGAAACTTGTAGAGGAGAATCATAAGAGTGAAGCATGTGCTAATGCTATAATTTTTTTAGCATACAAAATATTTTTTTCAGATGGATTGTGGCATGAAAATATGGTTTTTGCATTAATCCCAAAGAAGAGTGGCATCCAGGAAGCATAGAATGCCATCACAAAGGAGGAGGAATCATTGTAGAGTAAAAAAATTGAATTATTGATGAAATATCAAGATATTGTATCGAAGAATGTGTCAAAAGGATTATTGCCAATCTAGACTATCAACCATCACATGATATCATACCTAGAGCAAGTTTTCCAAACAAAGTAGCATGTAGGATGATACTAGTAGAAAATGTAAAGTGGAACAATACTTCACCATAATATAATGGCAACAAAAAAGTGAAAATTAACAACACAAGAAGAAAATCTCACAACTGTAATGGTGAAAATTAACTTAGGATTGCAACATAGAAGGGAGAAACAACTAAATCAATTTCACTTGGGAAACATTACATTCAAAAGAGGAAGGGAATCCACTAGATTCAATCACAAGTCAGATAAGGACTGAATACTGAATGGATTTAATTAATTTTGATTTGTTCTTTTGTAAGTTGAAATGTTGAATTAAGGTAAAATGCTGAAAAATGAAGGTAAAACAAAGAAAATAGTGAGCTACAGACACGAGATTTTCACATGCACTTGGAAGCAGTATATGCAGTTTCAGATCTGATCCTCAAAAAAGCTCCAAAAATGTTGGGACTGTGGTGGTGGGCGCCCTGGTCCTACTTTTTCACAAGCCGAAAAGGGTTGATTCATCTATGCAAATAATGGTTATTGTGAAGATTACAGCTTCGTACTTGTTTCCTACACACAGAAAGAGGGGGAAAAGGTTGGGAATAGGGGCTTGCCTTAGGTCACACTCCAATTTTGGAATTAACCATGAAATTGAAATAAATGTAATTGAAATGAATGTAATTGAAATGATTGTAATGAAAGATTCTTCTTTTGAGGGAGATGTTGAATTATGATTAAAAATTGAATGATGATACCTCCTTATGAAGTTTTGCTTGCCTCCACATAGAAATAGGGTTTATGAAGTCTTCAACAAAATAGGATGAATGATGTCTTCTTCAATCCTTCAATCTTGACTTTACTGGTACACTAAGGATTGAAGGAAGACTAAAAATGCTCAATTTCTCTTGAGTGATTGAATGATTGATCTCATGTATGCTTTCTTGATTGTTGGCTATTCAAATGAGAGGGGAAAACCTCCTCATATACTTGCCTCTTGGGAAAATTAACTAATTTTCCGACATGAGCCGACATAGAGAGGGGAATCCCGCTCATTTTGGAAATGCTAAAATGGGTTTAAAGATGGCCCAATTTAGGGAGGACCAAGGCATGGCACCTTGGTACTAGCGAGGACCAAGGTGCTAAACCCTGGTCCTACCCTTATTTGGGTTAGGATTAAGGTGCATAATAAGTGGAAAATCAAGGTTTGTGTCATTTATGAGGTGTATGAGCATAATTAGGTCTTGAAACAGGCCAAGGGGTGCAAACACTAAAGTGAAGACCCAAATGTGGTCAAAATTGCAAAGGGGTGCAATTTTAGGATGCTACATTTAGCCCCCACTTTAGCAAGAGTATGAAGTCAATCATACTCTTGATAAAGTACAAAGGGTTCACATTGAAAAACTTTCACCAATTCATCAAGGAGGCAAGGTACAACAAGCCCCCAGTGGACTTTAGGATCTCACAACTTTGATAATAAGATAAAAGGGACATTATGAGAGAAAAAGAGAGAGAAAGATGACTACAAACTAATAAATTTTTCTTACTATGAGTCATGAAAAGAAAGATACCAAAAATTATAAAGAGAAAGACAAAGTTTGCTAAATAAATTTAAGTATCAAGATATGCAAGAGATAAAATCATTGAGTGGAGTGTATACCCCCACATTAAAGTGATTGTGTACGCCTTATCAGAAGCAATTGATTTAAGGTGGGATACACCCAAAAAAACAATCACGTTATCATGATAATAAGCCCACAAGTGAGGACAAACTAAAGGATAATGATAACAAAACATAAAACATAAATATGCATAGAACTGTCCTCATCCTCCAAAGAAAGAAAACCACCATGGAAGAAAGGCACATGTGTCTTTTGAGTCAACATAGGAGAGACCCAAAAGAGATCTATATGCTTTGCATCATCCTCAAGTAGACAATACTAGGGACAACAAATAGAAGAATTGAGAGAGAAATAGAAGATCACAAACAAGAAAGAGAGGAGAGAGAAAGAGAGAGAATCTACGATGCTAATGAAGCTAATCAAGCATGTCATCCTCTCCCCGATCTTGTTGATCATTGTTTTGGGAAGTTTGACAACACACAAGAGGAGTGACATTGAGCACAATAGATGGAGCTATCACAAGTTCCAAACAAGGACCATGCTCTAATGATAAGTCACTTTATTTGTTACTTGGAGCTAGGATTAATGCTTTTGAAAATATCTCAGATAAATCACTGTCAACATCAACATATTCATATTGATCATAAAAAATATTAGGATCAACATTTTCATCATTAACAACATTCTCACCTATTTCTTCATCCAGATTAACAAAAATAGGAGCTCTAATAGGAATAGAACTTGAACCATCATTTGTCTTAATCATTTTGTGTCTTGGAGAATTTGGTTGAACATCTTGATTAGGAGATGGTTGAGAAAATGTTATTATGTCATGAGTTGGTGTCTTTGGAGAATAAATGGTTTGGGAAGCAAGTTCACGAGCTCTAGCACAACATCTCTATCTATATTATCTCGCACAATGGTTTCTTTTAGTTTTAGTTGAAGGTTGTGAAGGTTTAGGTTCATCGGGTATAGGCTTATTTTTTTGTTTTAAGGAAGGATGCATAGGAGAGGATATTTTAGATTGAACAATAGGAGAGTTTGATTACTTTCCTTTGTAAGATGTAGGAGGTGGAACTACACCATACAAAGGAGGAATAGGAGGTGTAGGAAAGAGACTAGGTCCATCATGAAGAGGAGGAATAGGTCTATCCTTAGGAGGAATAATACGTTTGGCCTTAGGAGGAGAAATAGGCTGATGTTTACGAGGAAGAGTTTTTCTATCCTTGGGAGGAAGAATAGACTCATCCTTAAGAGAAGGAATAGATCCTTCTTTAGGAGAAAGAATATCACTTTCCTTAAGAGGAAGGATAGACTTATCCATAAGAAGAGCCACATGATTATCAACTGGAGGAAGATTAAGTGTTGGATTTCTAGGCTTACTCAAGGATAAAATCATCTCATTTTTCCATTTTTGATATGATTTAAGGAGAGCATCACTTCTAGGTTGAAAAGGTTGGAATTGGTTAAACCAAAAATAATCAAGACAAACATCTCCATGCCTCACCATAGGTTGATATATGCTATGGTTAACAGTAATGATTTTAGTATCATGAGGAAATTTAAAACACTTATGAACAATAGAAGCGGTCGGTTTCATGGAAGAGAGCCAAGGATTTCCCAACTTCACACGAAATTGATAAGAAGTGGGAATGATAGCAAAGACAACATCTAAGCATTTAGTGCCAACATCAATAAGAAGTACGATAGAACCAATAGCAAGACAAGAGAAGCCATAAAAAACTCTAACTATCACATCAGTTTCATCATATGTCACTTGATGTAATTGCAAAGTATAAAGAAATTCTTCAGTTATCACATTAACTATGCAAGCTAGATCAATTAGCACCCCTCGAGAGGGTATACCTTTGATTTTTGCAGTTATGTAAAGCAGGCCATCAAGTGCTTCAATAGTCTCACTAGGATCAGATGTAATGCATAAGTCCTTAGGAAGTTCATTTTTATCAATAAGGTTCACCACATTATTAGACTCAAGTCCAACATCATTAGGAGAGAAGGCAACACGATCAATCTCAATCACATTAGTGGAATCGAAAGGTAAAGAATCAGTGAAAATTTGAAGGTTTTGATTAGGAGGAGCTACTGATTTATTTCCTTTATCATTCACACTAGCCACAGATATGGTATTGTTATCAATTAAGTCTTCAATTTTACTTCTAAAGGAATAACACTTTTTCAGTGTCATGAGCAAGTTGATGATGGTATTGGCAAAAGGATTTGGCATCATAAGAATGTGGAAAAGGCTTAGTTGTATCAATTAGTTTAATAAGGGAATTTTTAACACACTCCTTTGTAACAATTGTGACATACTACTATGCAAAGATTAATTAAGAGGAGTGAATTCTTTTATAAAGTATTTGGACAAAGGAGGCACACCTGTTGTTGTGGCTAATACTTGAGTGTTGTTGTTGTCATTGAATTTGATGAATCCTTTATTCGGTTTGAACTTCACAAAAGGTTGTTGAGCACTTTCACTTTTATCACTTGGAGCTATTTAAGAGGATTGTTCCAATTGACTCACGGTAAGCTAATAATTGTGAAGTATCATGCACAATTGTTTAAAAGAAGTAAACTTAGAAAAAAGAAGTTTATCCCTAATATTTTTTTGCAAATTAGAAAAAAAAATCTTTGAATATCTTGATCAGGCACATGAAAAGAAATTTGAGAATACAAATGTTTATATCTACCAATAAAATCAGTCACTTTTTCTATAACACCTTGCTTACAATGCATCAAATTTGTCAAAGTGATTTTAGAACAAATATTATTGTGAAATTGTTGAATGGAAGCATTATCCAATTGTTGAAGTGAAGTAAAAGAATGAGAAGGCAAAGAACAATACCATTGCAAAGATTTATCCCTTAATGTTCTAGTAAATAATTTAACCAACAATCTTTGATCATGATCAAAGTCACTACACAAAGTTTGAAATGTTTACACATCAGTCAAGGGGTCACCTTTTACATTATAAAGTTCCAATTGAGGGACTTCAACATGTTTAGGAGGGACAACTCGGACAATGTAATTGGATAATGGGCTCACTACATCAAATGTGAGCACATTATAATTAGATTGGTTCATAGAAGCAATTAGTTGTTACAAGGAAGACACTTTTTGGGCTAGACTATTGATGGTAGCTTTAGTACAAGGATTAAAATTAGACATGTTGGATTGAGGAGAGTAAACATTGTTGAATGAAGGAAGGGGTTGAGTATAAGGAGGGATATTGTTATATGAAGGTGGGAGTTGAGAATAAGGAGGTGGAACACTATGATAGGTAGGTATGGGAGATGATTGGGTAACAAATGGAAGACTCATAGTAGGAGGAATGAAGGAATTATGATTAGAGGAGTTTCCCCCTTGACTAATACTTGTAGGTATGCCATTTTTTGTAGAAGTGGCCATGATGTTTGATGTTAAAATGGGAACACTAGCCATAGGGGTAGTCAAAGGAATGGAATGATTAACTTGACTAGGAGGTTGTGTATAACAAAGGACTTCAACACAACTCTTCATGGGAATAATATTAGTATCAACAATATGAGAAATACCATGCAAGACATCAACACCAAGTTTATCACTTTGAACCATCTTTTCAATCATTCAATCAATGGGAGAGCTTCACTTTCCAAGTATTGTTGACTCATCCATTGTTGAATATTTTCAAATTGATTGACAATCTTCTCCAATTGGTCAACGAAAACCCTAGTTAGTGATTCATCCATATGATGAGAATTATGAAAATAATGAGGATAGAAAGGGACATTTGTAGGATTGCTCGAACCACCAACATCCTCATGAAACAAGTTACCCAAATTAGGTTCCATCTCCTCGCTAATTAAACCTTGGGAAGCCTTAATTCTACAACTTCTCATGAGGATATTATAGGCTAGACTAATAATAGTAAAACTCATGCACTGAGGGAGGGAAATTTGAAATTGGAAATTTGCAAAGTAATTGAATAATCCAGAATTTTAGAAAAAATGATTACTCAATTAAATAAGCAAATTGATTGAAAAGATGAAAAATTATGCAATCCCCTAGGAAATTGAAATTTAAAATTACGGTTTTGCTAAAATAACCTCTGAATTTAAATTTAAAATTACCCACTAGGAGATAGAAATTTAAATTTAAAATTGGGGCTAAAAATAACCTCTTAATTTTGAAATTCAAAATTTTAAATGATCTAAAGGAAATTTAAATTTTAAATTAGGGCTTTATAAAAAGAACCTCTTAAAATTTAAATTTAAAATGTGATGTTGAAATTTGAGAATTGAAATAATCAATTTAAATCTAAAAATTAGGGCTCTTTTAATTAACCACTTAATTTTAAAATTTGAAATTTGAAATTTCATACAAGATCACAATTTTGAATTTGAAACAAATTTGAAATGGGAAATTCAAAATTTAAACAACCCATGAGCTTAATTTTTAAAATATTAAAATTATGGTTTTTGAAATAAACCACTTAATTTTAAAATTTAAATGTCAAATTTGACTTGCAAGTGAAATTTTGAATTTTTGAAATTGAAAAATACTCCGATCTAAAACAATTAATCCAAACTAAGAAATTCACAAGCTCAATTTTGAAATTAAAAATTAGGGTTTTAGTGAAATTAACCTCTAAATTTTTAAAATTTGCAAGGAACTCAAACTTGTAAATCAAAACTTGAATTTTAAGTTGCGTAAACAATAAGCTCTGAGAACATAAATTAAAAATAAGGGTGTAAGGCATCGGGTTCACCAAAATGTAAAGGTGAAAATTGACTTAGGATTGCAACATAAAAAGGAGAAACCATTAAATCAATTTCACTTGAGAAACATTACATTCAAAAGAGGAAGGGAATCCACTAGATTCAATGATGTCATATAAAAATTGAATACTTAATGGATTGAATTAATTTTTATTTCCTCTTTTGTAAGTTGAAATGCTAAATTAAGGTAAAATGCTGAATTATGAAGGAAAAACTACAAAAACAGTGAGCTACAAATGTAGGATTTTTGCATGCACCTGGATTTGAGCAATATATGCAGATTCAGATCTAATCCTTGAAAAAGTTCCAAAAATGTCAGAACCATGGTGGTGGGCTCCTTGGTCCTCCTACTCTTCCACACATCGAATAGGGTTGATTCATTTGTGCAAATAATGCTTATTCTAAAGATCACAACTCCATCCTATTTCCTACACACATAAAGAGTGAAAAAAGGTTGGGAATAGGGGCTTGCCTTAAGTCAAACATCGGTTTTGGAATTAACCATGAAATTGAAATAAATGTAATTGAAATGACTATAATAAAAGATTCTCCTTTTGAGGGAGATGCTGAATTATGACTAAAAATTGAATGATGATTTCTCCTTGTGAAGTTTTGCTTGCCTCCACATGGAAATAGGTTTTATGAATTCTTCAACAAAATAGGATAAATGATGTCTTCTTCAATGTTTGAATCTTGACTTTATTGTTGTTCCAAGGCTTGAAGGAAGACTACAAATACTCGATTGCTCTTAAGTTCTTGAATTCTTGATCTCATGTATGCTTTCTTGATTTCCATCTCTTCAAATGAGAGGGGAAACCCTCTTCATATACCTTCCTGTCGGGAAAATTTACTAATTTTTTGACATGAGCTAACATGAAGAGGGGAATTCTACTCATTTTTTAAATGCTAAAATGGGTTTAAAGAGGGCCCAATTTAGGGAGGACCAGGGTGCTACACCCTAGTCCTACCTTATTTCGGGTTAGGATTAAGGTGCATAATGAGTGGAAAATCAAGGTTTGTGTCATTTATGAGGTGTATGAGTATAATCAAGTCTTCAAACAGGCCAAGGGGCACAAACACTAAGGTGAAGACTCAAATGTGGTCAAAATTGCAAAGGGGTGCAATTTTAGGTTGCTACAACAACACAAGATTTACGTAGAGAAACCCTTACAAGATAAAAAAATTCCAAGAAGAGAGGTCAAGTATGTATTATCCGTGATAAAAATATTACCATATATTCACTTTCATTCCTCCTTATTTTTCTTTAATTTGACAACACTTTGTTACTTCTCTAATTGATAAAAAGTTATTACATTCTACTAACCCAAGGCAACAATTTATTGAAGAGTTGGTGTGATAAATTCACTATAGATTCCATAAATAAGAGGAAAACATCATCTGCACTTAGTGGATAGCCTATAAACTTAGTAAAAAATAATAAATCTTCACATGGCCTACCCATGGGTAATTAAAAATGGTCAAACCTAATCGTCCATAACTCCCCAATAGCTCTTACGGCTCAATCTTAGAACATACAAATATGTGTGCCCAACTTAAGATAGCATGCAAATGAAATATATCAACATGCACAGACATGCAAGTCTAGGTGGTCTCTACCCAAAAAGTAAATTCTAGAAGGAATACTGTCCTAGAAGACACTTTAATTACCATTAAAAAGAGTCTACCTTTATGGAATACAATTAAACTATTTTACAGGAAATAAATATTAAATATGTTGGCTCTCATGTACCCTAGAACACTTTCCAAGGAATTTGAAGATTCATAGGGATGACATGGGAATTTAAGCTTAATTTGACCTATCTTAATAGAGTTCATTCAAATTTGTACATTTGTAATAAAACAACAGTGTAAAATTGAACAGGGTTGTAGGTGTGTTGAGTAGGAGGAAACTACTAATATATATGAAGATAGTTGTAATGGGTTTTTATAAGCTGGAACACTTGTATGAGAATGACTTTGAATTTGTAGAATCTTAGAAAGCAAGTAGAGAATCGATAGTGAGCAACAAAAATAAGTGGTTGGATTATTTCCTTTAATATGATATATTCTTCATAGGGAATAAATTGTGCATACACAAGAGTTCGATGTGATATAACTTGATCAAGCATAAACATAGTGGTGGACTAGTACAACACTTTAGCATTGATAAGAAAAGATCTTTTGTGAGTTGACATTACTTTTGGCCTCAAGTTTATAAGGATATAAGTAAATTTATTCAATAATTTAGAATATTTCAAGTTGCAAAAGGAAGTAGTTAGAATGTTGGAATGCACCAACCTTTAACTATACGAAAGAGACCTTGGGAGGATATCAATATGGATTTCATAATGGGATTACCAAATACACAGAGAGGACATGAATACATATTTTTCAGTAGTGGATCAATTTTTCAAGATGGCGTATTTAATTTCTTGTAAGAAGACACATGATTCTATACATATTGTTGACTTATTTTTCAAGGAGATCATGAGATTGCATGGTTTACCAAATAGTATCATTTTAGACAAGGATAACAAGTTCACCATATATTATTGGAAATTATTATCAAAGAAGATGAAGATGGACCTAAAGTTCAGTCTGACGTTTCACCCACATACTAATGGAAAAATAGAGGTAGTAAATAATATTTTGGTTAACTTTTTGAGATATTTAGTAGGAGATGAGTTGCGAAATTGGGATATAATCCTATCGTAGGTCAAGTTTGCATACAATAACTCAATTAATAGGATTATAAGGAGAAAACCATATGATATTGTGATCAGATTGCATCCCAGGGGATTTTTAGATGCTAAATCTAAAATGAGCATGGAAGTAGAGGAATTTGTAGGCTACATGGAAACATTGCATAGCCAAGTCAAAGATAATTTGGAGACAATTAACAATAGATGTATGGGTCAAGAATATGAGAGGAAGAGACACAAAGAATTAGTAGTTAGGGATGAAGTTGTGGTATATCTGTATATTTTTAGTAGGAACATACAACAAGTTGAAGATGAAAAAATTTTGGCCCATGCAATTTTTTTAGAAAGTTCAACTCAAGGAATGGTCAAAAAGTGGAGCTACCAAAGGGATTTGGCATATTATCCATATCCAACATTGCATGTTTTCATCAATATCATGGAGGTTAGTCAATACATAATTTTTTTCAAGGAGCAACTATATATCATAGCAACAACAAGACACAATGCTATGCATAGGACCCCGAATAGAGAACACAAAGATCCACTGTGGTGGTACATACACCCAAATCCAACACACAACCATGCACAAAGGAATCTATTGCCAACTTGGACCCCGTAACCAACTCAACCTGCCACCTATCATCTTTCTTTGTCATAGCAAGCCCACATTTCTCTACTATAGATGGAGAAATGAAAGAAATCTAAAGCACCCGAATCAAATAATATTGAGCAAGAGATACCACCTATCTCACCTATGATCTCAACAACTGTAGTTTGGTGCTCAACCTAACATATATCAACTGCCACAAATATAAAATGAGATCTCCCTACATCACCTACTATGGGCTTTGAAGCAACTGGCCTCTAACTTGACATCTAAGGATAATGAACAACAATATGTCCCTATCGAACACAAGTGAAGAAAATCCCTTTACTGAAGCTCTTGTAACTAGGGGTGTGCTAGGCTGTTGAGCACTACCTCTGCTAGAATCTTGCTGAAAGCTTTGTGCTAGCTGAGAAGGAAATGATTGTCTATCTCGTCACCTATTGTGATTCCTATCAGTCTGCGACCTAGAGCCACAAACAAAACTCTGACTCTGAGGATATTTCTTCTGATACTACTGACCAATCCTGAAGGAAGAGGGATAACTCCGGGAAAAACTTGAGGCTTGTGGCTGTGCATCTCTCACAACTGATCCTGAAGATGGAGTACTAGCTGTTTGCACACCTGGTGTACCTCCCAAAGACAGTCAAATTCTCCTCAACCAAGTGTGCCTTCTACATAGATACCTCCATAGTCTTGGGCCTGAGAATCTAAACCCCACCATTGATACGGTCATTAAGACCTCTAATAAAAATGTTACACCAACATAACCTCATCATCCACTATCCCAGTGTACTACTTAAGTTCTCGTACTGTTCAACTATCATATGGGTGCATAGAAAAACACCTACCCATATCTAGAAGCCAAGTCTCTGCCTCCATGCTACTGCTAGAACCATCAAAAGTGGGAGGACAAGACCTAAGACGATCTCCCATGTGACCCACTGTAATTGCATCTTGATCCGAAATTGCATCAACTCTCCTCCAAGGTGAACACGAACAATCCCTCTCTTGCTCTTGATACCGAACTCTATCCTTATGTTTGGAATGATGAGGCTCCTCTTACTTATTCTCCTCTTGTCTCAGTCCCAAATGACTAAGAAGCACTTGAAGCACATTAATCAATTGTGAAATTGCATCACCCTAGGCTCCTTCCTCTTGATGGTCATGCAACTACTCCTCATGGAATGACTCTTCAGAAACCTCAGGATGAGGATTCCATCAAGTACCCATATGACCACCATGTCCACGACCTCTACCTCTAGACGACATCTTGTCTAACCAAGATGCAAAAGAAATATAAGATGAAATCTAGGGCATCTAATGCAAGAAAACAACTAGCAAGGATAACCATTTAATACATATCATCCTCTACCATAGGAAGTGATACCGATGTTCCCTTTTTTCTTAAGCGTCAAAGAGGTAACTTCCTTACTCTTCTTTTTTTAGTAGGAATAAGCAACTCCTTCCTAATAATTTCCACAAAATCCTCAAAATTCTCTTCATTGTCCCAATCCTTAATGGACCCCACCCTTTGTATAAGGGAATCCTCATCATAGGTTTCTAATGAGCACAAGCTTATACTAAGAAGGGCGGAGAATCAATATAAGGTAATCTTTTACTTTTTCAACTTAATAATCACAATACTATCAACATAAACAATTAAAAACACAAGAACACAATATTTACATGGAAACACTCACAAGAGAAAACCCAAGCAAAAAAAAAATTCTTACATAAGGTTCTCTTACAAAATTTGTAGGCACCAACCTACTAGAGACACAAATCACACCTATATTTGTAAGCACCAACCCACTATAGACACCAATTCCCACTATTGAGCACCGACTCTACAAGAGACACCAATCTCTTCTTCTAGGAGATGTTGACCCCCAAAATAAGGTTCCACCTTCTAAAACACACGTCTTCAATTGATAATGGACAATTCAATCTCCTTTATCTTAATTTTATATTCCTTATAGAATCTTTCTCCTTTAATGAATAATACTCATTAAATTCTTCACAAAATCTACCTTGAACAATTATTCTTCTCTCCTCATCCATGTCATTGTGTTCAAAATAATGGATCTTCACATAACGCACATATTCTCTTCATAAATCTACTGGTGTATATATGATATAAATTATTCACTCTACATGTATAAGATAATCTTTTACTTTTTCAACTTAATAATCACATACTATTAACATAAACAATTAAAACACAAGAACACAAGATTTACGTGGAAACCCTTGCAAGAGAAAATCCAGGTAAAAAGATTTTCTTCTATAAGATTCTCTTACAAATTTTGTAGGCACCAACCTACTTGAGACACAAATTGCACCTATTTTTTTGGCACCAACCCACTAGAGACACCAATCCCCACTACTGAGCACGAACTCAACAAGAGATGCCAATCTCTTCTTCAAGCAAACGTCGACCTCAAAATAAGGTTTCAAATTTTGAAACAAATGTCTTCAATTGGCAATGGACAATTCAATCTCCTTTATCTTAATCTTATATGCCTTCTAGAGTCTTTCTCCTTTAATGAATGATACTCATAAAATTCTTCACAAAATCCGCCTTGAACAATTATTCTTCTCTCCTCATCAATTTCCTCGTGTTTGAATAATGGATCTTCACACAATGCACATATTATCTTCATAAATCTACTGATGTATATATGATATAAATTATTTACTCTACACACTTTCTCCACATACTTCTCATTCTATTTATATCTTTATGTCTCTATGAAGACATACATCCTTTTGAAGAGTGATATCCTTTTAAATAGACATGACTTTTGTTAACATTCCTTAATCTTCATTGTTGTGTATTGAAAGCTTTAATTATTTTATTTTAAAATAAATTAATCGCTACTCCTCTAAATGTTCCTTAATCTATTTTTGGCTGATATAAACTTTGTTTATATATGTTCCTTTGTGGGTGCCAAAGGGTGATCAACCCATTCACATATAAATTCAATTCCTTTTAATTTGCTCAAGATGGCAACAACACTAGAAGGATCGGCCTAAGGAAGATGGAGATTCCTTAAATAGTCAAACCCAAAAAGAATCAACAATATTATTTTAATTCTAGCATTTTAATTTGTATTTTTTTTCATTAAATAAACTCAACATTGTCATAATGAAGTTGACCATCTTTAATAATTGTAGTAAAAAATTTGGTAGCCTTTAGCCTTTAGACTTTGTCCATCATATGATTTTTTCTATTGACAAAATGCTCTTCTCACCTTTGACATCAATGTCAGTGTTCTTGTCAACAATTTTGTGCGCGTACACCTTCAACATCAATGGCAATATTTGCAATGGTTTCAACAGCTTGGGTTTTTTTAGTTTATTATATATTCTACCTAGGTTGGCCCTATAGGGGGTTAGAGATTTCGTGTGGCTGATAATAAGCATAACAAGCCTCTCATGGATGATGGGAAATTTGGGATTTTTTCTATGCTTATATATAGAAAGCTCAACCAAGGTTGAACAATAAAATGACAAGGAAACTAAGATTTTATGCCCAAAATGATTCAACAAATCAAAATGATATTCATAATTATTCTTAAACCACCCCTCAAGGGTCATGTACCTCATTATCTACTCCATAATCGCATCCCAAATGTGTTTAACAAAGGTTCTCTCATAACCAAAGTGGAGCTTGACTAATTTCCTCCTTTCGTTATCCTTGAAGAAAATTTGCATTGCTACTTCTCCTACTTTTAAATCTTTGAAGATTTTTCTTCCCTCTCTGAAAAGCCCAAACACCTGAGCACTCAACTCTTTGTTGATAGTCAACTCCCATCCAAACATTGAGATAGTTCTATTCTTCTATGTGCTCTCTATAATTTTGGTGGCTTCGGGGTCATGCCTATGGAGATTTTCTATATATAAAGTAAGTCCCCACTCATTCAATAGCTTCCATATTTGACGTCTACGATGGATGCCAACACAATTGGTAGGTTCAATACAATTGTCTTTCTCCTACCATCCTTTTTAGATTGTACACAATCCTCTTATTAAGGCCCTGCTCTTCATCTTTATTGTTAATAAAGGCACTTCTTAAGTTCTTCCTCAAAAATACATGAGTTTCTATCTAGAGAATTTGAACACAAATAAGAGTGCCCATAAAATGTGTGAGCTTACTATTAATCGTTAAAGGGATGTCAACCATATACTTCATTGTAATAGATGAAATAATCGGAAATAGTGTTTCTGGCTTTTGGAGGGATAACATTGTAATCCTCCAACATAAAAACCTACCACTTATCACACACCCAAATTGGAAAATGCATCAGCCACCTTATTACCTTCACACAACATGTGGTAAAACTCCACCTCCTCAAAATCTTTAGCCAGCTCAACAAAATAATTTATGAAGGGTTTTATCATCTAGATAGGCTTTTGAATGCTTTTTAGGTAGCTAATAATATTTAGAACATCCCCTTCCACACACACTTTCATGAATCCTCTAGGATGTACTTATTTAATGCTATGAAAAGTAGCAACAAATTTGGCATAGTGATTAACTGAGAACCCAAAGGAATAACCACTGCCACAAGAAACCTATCATTCACATTTCCAAGAACTCCTCCACCCCCCGTTGGCGCAAGGTTACCTTTGGTCACCCCATAAAAGTTAATTTTATTCCACCCCTCAAATGGAGGCTTCTAAAGAATTCCCTCTAAACTTGGTTACATGCTTAAATGAGATAGAAATGTCAAATTGATGATTCTAGCCATTTACCACTAGAAGATCATAAAAGAAAACTCCATTCTTTGTATGCTTAGATGTTTTTGTTGCAAGGTGTGCGTCCTTGGTCTCTATGCAACACAAACAGTGGGTTTGTGAAATGGCTTAACTGCCTCCCGTGGATTTGTGTTTGGTGGTTGTAGCGGGCATTGACAAGTTGACCTTTTGGTGCAATGACAATCGTACCCAACAAATGGTATCAGAGTTGGGTCCCAGGTTCAAACCCTGCTTGCACTGAGTGGGTGGGGGATTGTTGCAAAGTGTACACCCTTGGTCTTTGTGCAGCACAAGCGATGGATTTGCAACATGGCTTAATTGCCTCTCGTGGATTCTGTGTCTGGTGGTTGTAGCAGATATTGACAGGTCAACCTTTTGGTGCAATGGCAACTATACCCAACAACTTTATTATGAATTTTATTTATGAGATTCTCATTGGTAGCCATAATAATTATGTTAACAACCATATCAACATTGCCACCAAGATCCCTGAATATATGATTATTTCTCTTCTTCCAAAAGACCCTTAACAATGTTGGGAAGCAAAAGAGACCAAAGAAGCTTTAAGGATGGATTAGGAGGAGGTAAGCACCATTGAGAGATTACCTCTTCAGTAGAGGATGGAAAAACTAACAAACATTTCACAAATTAATCAAAACATAGTAGACCCATCTAGAGAAGGAACAATCAGAAAATAAATGGAAGACATCTTCACTAGATACTAGCACAAAGAACACACCTACTAGGAAAAGTGAAGCCTTGTTTTTCACCTACTAGAAAAAGTGGAGTCAACGTTTATTAACCAGCAAATGAGGGCCATTCTGTTGCACCCAGCCGAGATGATAAGGATATGGGTGGGGCAAGGTGGGAAGTGAAGGTGATCTTGTTTGAACATTTTTTCATAGATAAGAATCTTATTTTGCACCGGAAGCCAAAAGAAGGTATTAATCTTGGGAGCAAGCTCAGGCTACCACAAGGAAGCCTAGAAAGGAAAAGTCTGCTATCAAATGAAACAATATTAGAGTACCATGAGGAAATAGAGAATGAGCCAAAAGGGTTATTATACCAGGCCATCTCATCACAACGTAGGGTTAGGGAATTATAGAAACACAAAAGTAGAGTGGAAACTAGACAACATCACGTCTAACAAATCATCATCACAAACACAATTCTAAGACCCAATATTAGGGATGAAGGGGCAACAAAGGAACTCCTCCACGTTCTATTGTGATATTATCTCCTACAGATCTTGGTCCATTCATTCTTCTCCTTCATGAACCTCTAGGTTATCTTAGTCATCATAACAATGTTGAAATCCATAATTTACTTGAGACTACCAAAGGAATTCGGTTTCTATTCGCAGAGCCAGACCAAAGGAATGTCTCATGGATTTGTTCCAATTTCGTTAGAAATCTCCCAGGGATTTTGAGATTATGCAGAGAAGCTTTAAGAAACGGTTGTAGACGACATTTGAGATAGAGAAAATGCAAAGATATTGACCAAATGTCTATTTCATCTCAGGATAAGAATGGGATGGCATTTACTCAAATTCTTGTATCCTTGATTCATTTGTCAATGAAAAGAAGAAAAAAACTTGGGGCACACAGAATATTGATGAGAAAGCGGCCATATTCAGAAAGTTCACATTGTAATAGTTTAAACATCCTCATTCAGAAAGCGGCCATATTCAGAAAGTTCACATCTCAAAGGAAGAGGAAGAGGATAGCATGTAATATGAAAGGACTCACTCAAACTGCTTTAAAAGACAGATAAAATTTACCAAAATCAACTATATTTGTCAATCACAGTTTAGAGGAATAATAAGAGCCGAAGACAATCCAGCCCTAGCAGGAAATATAAAATTTTGACTGTCATGATTATATTAGTTAGCTGAAAATATTACATTAGTTCACTACTGAGAGACAAGTGATTATGAAGTCAGCATAGAGTACCATAAACAGAAGAAATCTTGATAGACAAGTTTAATAGATAACTGAAAGTTGTGGATTGTCATAACTCATTTTGAGATATCAGGAAAATAATGATTTGTATGCGACAAACAGCCTTACAACTATCTTTATAGGTTTACATTTATTATGCAAACCTATTTTATTGTATCTATAAAATTATAAAATTGTTTTAAAATAATCAGAAAGAACCATTTGGTTATGCTTCAATCCAAACTATCATAACTAGAATTATGATCAACATTATCAAAATGACTTTCCCATCCTTGTACAAGAGAATTTTTCTATACATAAATGCATAAATATCAATTTCTAGAGCTGGGAAAATATATATCCAAAAGTGATTTTGAATGGTTGGCACTCACCAAGACATGAGAACTATTCTGCCCTAGAAATAATAAAAGAATCATCATTTAAAAAAAGTACCTTAATTTTTGCTTTTGACCAACTTTAACCAGCCAGTCAAGTATCCGGACAGTTGCATCACTTGGAGCACAACCTTCTTTCTTCATTTGATCCATCACCCAAAACGTTTTTTCAAGGTCATGTCTTTCACGGAAGGTGCGTAATAATTTATTGTATGTTACAACATTTGGAACTAAATCTTTTGTTCTCATCTCATTCAGCATCGAGAGAGCCATGTCAAGTTTGTTTTCCTTGCAAAAAGAAGCAATCAATCTATTATAGGTTACAACATCTGGGGTAATACCAACCACTTTCACGTTTAAAAAATACTTCAAGGCCTTATCCAATTCACCTTTTTTAGCAATGGGCATCAATCAGACAGCTATAAGTGACTACATTAGGAGTCGAGCCTTCATCTAGCATCTTATTAAAGAACGAAAGTGCTCTAGAAAAATCTCCTGCCTTGCACAGGCCATCAATGACTTTGGTGTATGTCACTTCATCAAGTTTCAAATCCCTCGTCGCCATCTCCTCTAAAATCTTTCCTACCATGTTCATTTCTCCCGTTCTACAGAATGCAGAAATTAGCGTATTATATGTAATTACATCAGGAAGATGTCCCCTATTTTCCATCTCAGAAATAAGTGTAAATGCTTCTATTTCCCTGTCACTGTGACATAAACCATCAATCAGAGTGTTGTAGGTAACAACATCTGGGGAGCAGCCTTTGCTTAGCATATTTTTAAACAACTTTTGAGCCTTTTCCATCTCATGAAATTCACATAGGCTACGTATCAAAGAACTATAAGTAATCACGTTCGGCTGTAATCATGTCCTGTTTCTGTGTGTGTTGATGTTGAGATGAGGAGGTTTTGGAGTATTGTTTGGAAGAATGAGGAGGATGAGGATGAGGAGAAGGTACCTGTTTAAAGAGGGGGCATCATATCCATTTGAAGTAGCTGTGCATCATCATCTCCATCTTCTACCGCGTAACAGAGCAGTGCAGAACAGGACAAAACCCTCGCGCATCTTCTCTGACCTTCCTTCAGTCAACAAATAAACATAAAACAAAGATAACTATTATTAAAAAGGAAATAAATCTAACCCAACATTTATTTACCTATAGCTTTCTGGTTAGGATAGTCCTTAAAAAGATGGACAGAAGTAAAACATATGATATAGCTTTTTTTTTTAAATAAATGTATTTTTTTTCATCATATTTTTTTTAAGTTATATGTAAAATGTTTATTTATTAGTTTTTGTTAAATAGAATTATTAAATTCATTCAATTTTATTTTTCAATTAATTAAATCAATCATTATAAAAATTAAAATTTTTTATTAAGATTTCTATAATTTGTATTTAATTTTTATTTAAATAATTGTAAAAATACTTTTGTTTTCTTCTTATTAGTATTTGACGTTAGGCAAAATACCATTGTAATGAATTTTTCTTTTTTAAAGTTAACTAGTTATTAAAAAATTTAATTTGAACCAATTACAAATAAGGTTTTATTTTTGTTTTTAAAAATATTATTATTTTCTAAAGTTACTTGTCCAATTTTTAAGTTTACATATTATAAAAATTATTTTTTTGTGTCCTGATTGGCCAATACAACTTTTGTTGTTATAAGCGGATTTTTCGGAAATCTAAAACAAATAATGTTCGTGAAAACCATTTAGGCGGGAATATAGGTACTTAGCCAATAGGCCCGATTCGTGTGCCGATAAAGAAGTTTTGTAGTTGCCCCCATCCCAAGCACGCTAGTTTTCTTCTGCGATTATTTTTTATGGCTACTCTGAAACTACTTTCGTCCCCTCTACCAAGCAGTGCAAATCTGTTTGAATCCTGTAATTTTTTATATTCCAGTAGTCCATCAATTGAAGCTGCTTCCAAAAGATTCTCCATAAAACAAAAATTTCGCTCTTGAATTCGAAGTTGCCTCCAGTATGATGCAAGAGAAATTGAAAGTCATTAACAACGAATCTTTAAATGGAAAGCACAAGATTCAGGAGAGCAAATCCTCTCTAGAACAATTTGCATCTTGTCAACACCGGTATTTTTCTTGCGCTGAAACCTAATGGTCAATTAATATTTGCGTATATTTGACTGTAAATTCTTCCTTTTGGACTCAACTTGGAAATATATGCTTCATAGCACGATTTTTATTTGTGTTCTACTGCAGTTTTGCTTCTGAAAAATGGCAAAGTGGAATAAAAATCGTTGCCTCGCATTTCCACATGAAAATCAGTAAATCAGAAAAATAGCTTCTTATATTTAGAGTGAAGTTTATCTGCAATTAGAGGACGTGAGAAAACATTATTAATTAGAAGTTATATGTATTGAATTCTTTTTAGGATGATTTTAGGACAACACTTTCCAAAACCATTTCTGATTTGAACTTAACAAATCAGAAAACTGTATTTCATAATAAATAGGAGTTTTATGAGTTGCAATTGAGAATAATACCAATAACATACAAATCAGAACTGCAAATCATCATGGAATTTTGAAACAAGCTACAAACTTTATAATTTCAATGGACTAGTTGCTCCGTTACACCTAGCCAAGATACCCAATTAGAGAAATTTGGTCATGATTTTATGAATTTTACTTGACGTTAGTGTCTTGTTGATATATTAAACAAATTGCTGGGGTTTTAAAGAAACTATTGTTAAACAAATGAATACTGAAATTGAAGATGATTGTTTCAAGTTTTTGTCTTTTAGGCTCTTAACAATGTTTTAGCTTTTTAAAACAAGTCCAGTTCCAAACTGATTGAATCTTAGAAGAGTTCTATAAAAATAGAGAAATGTAGAAAGAACATGGTCTAATTACATGACTACTTGTTTGCATCTTACGATTGTGAAGTGATGTAGAAAGATTTAGTCTAGAACCAGACTGGATTTTTCATTCTCCATATTGTCTGACATACCCAATTCACATAATGAATAATATAAAAATTTGTCAATTAAAATATATCACAATTGCCTGTCCACGGATACTCAATGAGGGCAACTAGATTAATCATTCATTTTTTTCTGGTAGCTCAATACCCAAGCATATCAGTAGTTTGGTGTTAAATATTTAGATTAATTAGTTTTATTGATGTTTTTATAAAAAAATATTATCATATAAAATTTATTTTATTTAATTAATATACATAAAAAACTAAAAAGTCATGACAATTAAACTTGAACTACGATCTATTAGGATTTTTTTTTTTTAAATATATATAATTTATCATATATTTATAATATTAAATAAAAAATTCATATTGAAAATTTACTTGATAACAAAATTAATATAAAAAATAATAATAAAATAATTTTTTATTGTAAAACATAAGGAGAGTAGAGGTCTTAGCAAAACAAAATACTAAAGATTAGCTCATGATTGAGTTTTTTTTTTTTTTTAGAAAAACATCATTTTTATGAAACTCTTCAAAATTTATACAAGTACCTTTGGTCCCCATTACAAGTCACAAACAATAGCTAATGATATTTTAAAACATCTTTTATGCATATTTGTAACATTGATTGTATGGATCTAATTATAAATCATTTTAATATTTTAAAAAATTATTCCTTTACCTAAAATTGCTAGGCATCTTACATCCAATATAGTTTTTCAGGACTATTCAAGCTCTCAAAGAATGGCTAGACTAGTAAGTACAAATGCATGGTGAAAATTGTATACAAAACAACACACCAAATAGCAACAAATGCATTTGATGTAATATCTCTCTTGTATTTATTGTAAACATGTGTTGTAAAAACATTTCAAATAACAAAAACATTTTGCATAATTTTAAAAAGTAGTTTTACAATTAATTTAATTATTTATCAATTTATTATTTATAATTATTATTATTTTTCAATATTTTAATTTTGTATTTAATTTAATTTATTTTAATTTAAATTTTAAATTTAAATTTTAAATATTTTCTTTTTTGTATTGAAAATAGCGAATAAATTGGGGTACAAATTGGGAGTAACTGATTTATCAGTAAGTCATAACTGTGCAAAATAGGATCTTCTTGTACATGCTATGTTTATCAAGTTCTCTACACAAAATATATGTCTGACTAATTACATCGGTTGTCTAAATACAAAATTAGGGATGTCTAATTACAAAAAAGATTCATTTTGGTGAATGGTGATTACTGACTTACAATTTTGATTCTAATATATGTGCAATTGAATCATGTGTTGTTACACTCTTCCGATGGTCTATAGTATTTGTGATTAGAAATTGTATCATGTCAATTAAGAGGGATGAAAATCATTATGTTACTAAAAAATTTGAGTCCTAGCCAACCTTAATAGGATAGATTTGAATCTTGGCTGACCCTAACAAGTGCTTCTCACAAAGAGATCTAGATATTTTGTTATGTGTTTTAAAACCTTATACACTTTGTTCTCTTTCTAACAATGAAGAGATAGTGGTATTTTGTGCTTATATGTCAGATATTTCATATTTCTTATCTTATTGAAAATATTGCAAAATTTTTGGTGTATCAATTTAGATATAGTTTCCAGTTTCCTATTTATTTTTATCCCTTTTCCCTCCAAAATGTTTGAAGAGTTGGCTTCTAAAATCCTAGAGCTCGTTTAGTGAAATACATTTAGTCGCCCATTCACTAAACTTCCCATAAGGTTGTTTCCCATAAGTGTAAACTTTAAGGATAGACAACCCCTAATACTTGGCCCTTTTGTAAGAGAAATGGATCTTATTTTATTCTAAAGACAATGCCACTAAATATTAGTGGTAAAAACTACTAGAGTACTTGATGATGTTGCTATAAGTGACCTACAAGAGCCTTTCTTTGCTAAAATATGAGATTTTGATCTAGATTTATTGATTTTATTGTCCATTTCCTCTTGGTTTTTGATATAAGCAAGAATGTCTCTTTAGCAACTCGTTCTTTATTAGTCTACCACAATATTTGATCTCTCTTATAAGTGACTTGCAAGATCTTTTATTGGTCAAAAGATGAGACTTTGATCTTAGTTTCTTGGTTGCATTGTCTAGTGCCTCTTGTTCTTTAATATAAGCAAGAACATATCTTCAGCATATGATTTAGTAATTAACCTACTACAATATCTAATTCATTGGCCAACAATTGCATGCTAGTGATCTTTCACCATACTAAGACAACCCATGGTTTATCAACCTACTACAAGCTCTAATTAGTTGGGCAACAAACACAGATAAATGGGCTTTCACTTGACTATAGATATATGATAAATGGGCTTTCATTTTTCTACTTATTATAAAAATTATAGAATGTAGTAGTATATGTAATTACGTTGGGAAGATGTCCACTACTTTCCATCTCATAAGTACTAATGCCTCATTTTCCCTATTACTTCGACATAGACCACCAATTAGAATGTTGTAGGTAAATACATTTGAGGAGCAATCTTTTCTTAGCATAGTTTTAAACAACTTTTGAGCCTTTTTCACCTCATGAAATTTACATTTGGTTGTAAACCCTTTCTGAATATTTTGTGAAAACAATCCAAAGCCTTCTCCATCTTGTCATATTTTCACATTTCATCAATAACTGCATTTTAAACGTCACTACATTAGGCAATTACAAGATCAGTAGAAGTAAAACATATGATATAGATTTTATGCATACTTAATGTTCATGACATTTTTTAGATAGATATATTTAAGATTGAAATTTACATTTGGTTGTAAACCCTTTCTGAATATTTTGTGAAAACAATCCAAAGCCTTCTCCATCTTGTCATATTTTCACATTTCATCAATAACTGCATTTTAAACGTCACTACATTAGGCAATTACAAGATCAGTAGAAGTAAAACATATGATATAGATTTTATGCATACTTAATGTTCATGACATTTTTTAGATAGATATATTTAAGATTGTTTTATTAATATAATATTTTTAATTTATTATTAAAAGTAATCATTTGACACATAGATAGTTGTTAAATTTGATATATGAAGTTTCTATTTGGTTATCACATGACACTCTTTATCTTGTTGTTACTAATATAGAATGTCTTGTTACTTGTTAATATTGATTATTATTTTTGAAGATGTATAAGAGTTAAAAAAAATACAAACCATAAGAACTTAAATAAATTTATTATTATCTTTTAAAATTGAATAGTTTTTTTATTTTTTTTTCATTCTTGGAGTTGAGCATCATCAATAAGTTCAATATCTTATTGAAGTTATAGGAGATCATCCATACTTTTGTTTGGATACATATGTATCAAAGAATTTGTAACCATTGTGTCAAATAAAAACCTTTTTCATTAAATGATTTGTTGGATGTCCACACCATATTATGAATGGTCAATTTTGTGTAAGCTTGTAGCAGGTTAGAAAATATTATGAAAACTAGATTTATACCTTCTTGTTGCATTTTATTAAAGGTTTCCAAGGCCTTTTGAACTAAATCATTTTGTTCACATAGACAACAATTATCACATTTCATGAGATTACATTTCTTTGGGCCAAAAATCCTTAAAGCCTCATTAAGAACACCATTTCATACACCTCTCATAATCATGGATTTCCATGACGCTACACTTTCTAAAGCATTTATCAAGCAGTTCATATGCCTTTTGTGCTCTTCAACACTTCAAATACATATATACTAGGGCATTTACAACTACAACATTAGACAAAATTTTAATTTCAACTATGTTTTCTTGGATGTACCTTGTTCTAAAGCTCCATTTTGGCACAAGTTATTAGGATATTAACGAAGCTTGTAGAATTTGGCTTTAAAAATACCCTTTGTATTTGCTCAAAAGATTCCAATGCCTTTTAAACAAACTTATTTTATACATACCTATTTGAGACATAGTACCAAAAATATTAAATTGCCTAGAGTGTCTTCCTTGACATTTTGAATAAATATCTACAATATATATATATATATATATATATTGCAAAGTTTTCATATCAACTTCACAATCAATGAAGGGATTCAAACAAATGCAATAGAGAAATTGAAAAAAATTAGAACCTAATTAAATAATCCAGATAATCTCAAAAGAATAATGTAGTTCAAATACACTAGAGAAAAATCATATAAAATTGAAGAGAAATCATATTATAAACAAAGAAAGATAAAATCAGTGTAATATAATGCTATACTTATGGTTATAATAAATAATGCTTAATATACCGAATTAATACACTTTTTTCAAGTATTTGATGGATACCTTGTTCTAAAGATCCAATTTTGGCATAAGATAGGATGATGCTAGCAAAGGTTATGGAGTTACACCTTACACATTCTAGTTGCATTTTGTTAAAAGTTTACAACGCTTGTTAGTTAAATCCATTTTGTACATATCATACAATTATTCCAATATATATGACCAAATACCTTTCAAAAAAATTGTCAAAATAGTTCACATGCCTTATGAATCCTCACATTTTTTGCATATTTCTCTACTAGGGCACTTGCAACAAAATGGGACAAAAATATCATTTTGATTATCCTTTTCAACACATGTAGGAAGTGTTGGATTGATGATGATTTTTGTCATAGATGACTTTATGTGTTGTCATTGATGGCACATGTATACACACACATATGTTCACATTGTCATAGTCATCTTAGTTAGGACAAATAGGTACTACTCCTAAGTCTTTATAATGCAAATCAGTATTATATGTATAGAGAAGTCCATTTAGTTTTGAAGGTGTCTAACCAGTATATGTAGACAATCGATATATGTAGGAATGACATGACACCAGTTTGGAGATACTATGGAGATCAACAAGGAAGCGAATGGAGGACAATCAGTCTATGAGTTGGAAGAGGTTAACTCTTAACCGGTATCAGTGTTCCAATCGGTTTCGCTGATTGTGTGATGAGTTATCACCGATCATGATGAGTTATCCCTAACCAACAGTTTTGATGACAATCTGTGATGTGTTATGTTAGATTGTCCAGATACACTGCACCTAGAAAATTGTGATGAGGTTCCTAAGCTGACATGAAATCTAATGTCTATATAATGACATTGTGATGAACTTTTTTTATGATGTGAGATACAAGTGATAAGTTATTGTGATTTACTGAAGGAGTTGCAGAGTATGTCGGTGATGCAGTTTTGAGCAAGCTGAAGAGGATCTATACAAGCAAGATGTGCTATTTTTAGATAACACCACCTATTGTTTTCTAATCACTACAACAGTTAAATCCCCTAACCAAGTAATCTCTAACAAGCTTTATTGTACAAATCCTCTAACAAGGTGATCCATTAGTTTGGGTTTGAAATCCTTTACAGAGATGACTCCCAACAGGGTACTACCTTTAACAGGGTATAGCTCCTAACAAAGCTTTTGGGATCTTTAACAGGATTCACTCCTAGCAGAGCACTTTGTAGACCTTAACCAGTCAGTTACCTATTTCTGTAGATAGTTAACTTGTGAGTCCCACCTCACCATGGTTTTTCCCAGTTGGGTTTTCCACATATAAACATTTGTGTTGTGGTGGATTTTTTACTTGTGGATTCTTTAATATCATTTTGGATTGTATGCATAGTTTTAAGTAATATGGTTAATTATCTTTACTGGTCTATGTTTAAAGTGGTATTGTTTTTGTTGTCACTGATTCACCCCCCCCCCCCCTCTCTCAGTGCTTTATAAGTCTATCAATTGGTATCAGAGCCTAACTTCCTAAATTCTTAATCACTTGGAAAGAAACCCTAAAGCCACCATGGGGGATATGAGTTATTTAGAGATGGATAGAGTACTTTATGCCACCAAGGAAGAGCTTGAAACCCTTAGGGTCAGATTTAAAGCTTCACAAGTTAAAAGCAGAGAGTTGACTGAGAAACTATTGGAGATATCTAACAATAGTTCTTCATATGAGGCCAACATTAATGCATTGGCTGAAGAATTGGAAAAAGTGAATGGTGAAAAGATAAATCTGAGGATAGAACTTGAAGCCCTAACAATCCATATGAGTCAAGATCTTGAAGAAAAGAGGGTAGCTGAAGACCTAATCAAAGAGAGAGATCATGAGATTGCCAAGATTAAGTAGGAGAATGCAACTTTGCATGAACATTGGTATGAGGAAAAGGAAGAGAAGGAATCTTTGCAGCTAGATCTTGAAATGGCAATGTCTCTAAGAGAGACTCTGACAAAGAACAATAAAGATCTTACCAAAGAGCTTACGGAGGCTAATGGGAAGCTTAGAAAGTTCAATAAGATTTATTCTATGTTGGATGAGCGGATCCAATCTCAGAGGATGAAAGGTGAAACATCTGAACTTGGTTTCAATACATCTAAGAAAGGAGAATCTTCTGGTACTAAGAGCAACATGCACAAAGGTAAAACTGATCCTAAGGCTAACAAGCCTACCGGTAAGAAATATTTCAAACCTATTTGCTTTATCTATCACAAACCTGGACATACTACTAATGTGTGTAGAAGAAAACCTAATGAGAACACAAGATATAATGCAAATGCTAGGTATATGTCTAGAAGATTTGAAGGTCATTGTTTCACATGCAACATGTACAGACATATATCAGCTGAATGAAAATATGGAGAAAACAATTTGGCACCTCACATGAATCCAAGACCTAATGGTGACTAGAGAAGGACCTATGACAACCGGGGAAACATGAACTGCCAGAAACTCTATGTCAATCAGTTCAGTCCATATGAAATAGAAAAGGTAACAAATGTGATTTGCACTATTTGCAATAATTATGGACATGTGGCTATGAATTGTAGAAGGATAAGTGGAAGAGGTAATGCAGAACCTTGAAGTTCATCTGGGATGGCTTGCTATCATTATCATAAAATGGGACACATGGCAAAGTTCTATAGAACTAGGAAGAACAAAATGGTTAATCAATCTGAAGATCAGAAAGGTAAGCAGAAGATTGATGTTGAGGAAACCAAAGTGGAGATGAATAGAATCTGGAAAAAGAAGAGTGAGGACAAGCCTATAGAAGAATCTAACCCTTCACCTAGTGTGGAGAATCCTGCACCAAAGAACTAAGATTTTCAACAAGCCTAAGGGAAGCATAGCGATAAATCCACTTCCAGACCCCTTCAAGAGTGTATGGTAAAAGAGTTTTGCATTTAAAGTTGTTTAGTGAGAATTCTTGATATCATTGTCTATCAGTTTTCTAAAGGATTATTAGTTGGTTATATACCTGTCGGAATAGGTGAATTTTTTTAAGCGATATATTAGGGTTTGTTAACCTATCGGTTGAGAAATTAATGTAGTGGGTAAGTTTATAAAAGAGAGTTTTACTAAGTTATTTTTACCCTAATTACATTCAAAGAAGATTTTTTGAGAACCTGCAGAGAGAAAAAGAGAATTGCTAGCTGATTGTGAATGGATGTGTTGTGGATCGAAAGTTGAATTGGATTCGAAGATTAGAGAAGGCGAAATGGGTGTGCATTTGAGAAATCAATCAGAAACCTTGCCAACGTGAAGGGAATAAGGTATTCTTTTGTTAATCTCTCTCAAATCAATTTTATCCAAAATGGCATCGTCGTCTAAGAAAGCGGAGAGACTTATGATTACTATTGAACCTATGGAGTCTATGGAATCAGACAAAATAGTATCGTATAAAGCATTGTCTCAAGTTCCTGATGGTGTTATGATCAAAGGTGATTTATCCAGTTATATTGACTATAAAATTGAGGATTTGGGATCACTATCAATCTATTCACAACTCAAATCGTTGTGTGGTAAAATAGGGAAAACCAAACTGAATTCATTAGGGTTTATGAAAAAGGTTTTCATAATGTGACATATTTTCTTGAAGATTTTGAAGAAGAGAATGTTAGGATAATTATTAGTCGTGTGCATGGAGAGAATATGTATCTTGATAGGCTGCACACAATCACAAAGGAAGCAATTCATGTAGTGACTAGTTTTTGGCAAACCAAGGAAGTTCCAAAGCTGAGGACAATTTCAAAAGATACTGTGATTGCATTGACTCAGACAACCACTGACAGTCGTGCATTTTTGGTCAACAACATTACAAATCAAGCAGACAGATTTGCAACTATTGTCATTGGTTATAGGATATTCCATTCAAGCAGGATGAACAGTGTGCCATTTGTCATTGTGCATGTAGCTTACAGGATGATTGCAAAAAATGTTGATTACCATTTATGTGAGGCAATAAGGAGCCAATTGATGTTGAACCTTAAATCAATCAAGAAGGAAAATAGTCAAAAGTTCAAGTATGGTCAATTGTTGATTAGTCTATTCTTCTATTTTCAGAATTTCCTACCAGGAATCGGTGACATTCAATGGTTGAAGGACATACCAGTTACAACTCAAATCAAGAACAACATTAAGGTTGTAAAGAACATATTTCATGTGGCCATGAACAAATATTTTAATGAATTTCAAAATAAGATGAGCATGAGGTTAAGGCTACCTGAAGATGTCGTGAAACACTTTGCAAAAGACATTTGTTTCACAATTACCACAAAATTTTGCCTTATGGAGGTCGTTGAACCCAAGGAAGATGAGATGGAAGAAATGAGTTATGAATTCAACTATAACATTAATCAATAATGCCAACAACCTTTTGGCATCTCCCAAGGATAATAAGAAGAAAAGACTGGGAACTTACCAGGAAAGGAATGCACCTGCTCAACCTAGTAGTGCCAAAGAGAAGAAGAAGAAGAAAGTTGAGCAAGAACCTCCTGTGTCCACTAGAACAAGGGTGACCAGAAGTGTTCAAGTAAAAAAGGAACCGAAACCCAAAGTATATGCTAAGAATCAGACTGCAACAAAGAAGAGAGGTACGCAACTCATTCTTCAAGTAAAATCTGAGGATACTGACACTAAAGAGGAACCCAAGAAGATGAAATTGACTGGTAAGAAATCCAAACCAGTAGGAGACATTTCAAAGTAAAGTACTCCTATTAATGTTACATCATACAAGCCTATGACTGATTTTGAGAGGACATTAAAAACATTAGGGAGGAAACGGTTTGATAATGTGAAATAATGTTTTGATTCATTTGATGATAAACAGAAACAACAAATTGTTCAAGAGGTAATCAATAACTTATGTCAATACAATCGGTTGCCTTAAGATATTGAAAAGGATATTTCTGATTCTTTGTATTTTATTCTTGCAAATAAATGGAAAATAGCTCTAGAATAAGATCAAGAAATTTTTGATAGATTTTCATTCAATATTTTCTTGAGTTACCTAGAGATGAATTATTAGAATTGCTTGATAATTTCAATGGACAGTTTCATTCCAAATCAAGAAGAATGAAGTTATTGGTTGGAAAGGTTCAATCTATTGAAATTAATACTCACCAGATAGCTAAAAATATTCAAAGGATGCATGAGCAAATGAGGTGTTATTAAGATGACCAAATAGAGATTGGATTTCAACCAGAGCTAGATGAAGAAGAGGTTATTACATCGGATGTTGTCTATCTTATTAAGAATAAGGATGACACTACTTCTCCACTGGTTATTTTCTTTGTAGATGATAATGAAGAAATCCAGGACACTATTGATACAACTGGTAATATCATTGAACCAGTTAAGGAACTTGTACAACAACCAGATATTACTATTACACAGGAAATAATCGAAGCACTGGTCAATGAACCTAGTGTGGCTATTCAACCGCCACCAAAAAAAGAACACCAAGTTGAAAATCAACTGCCACCGGTTATTATCGATACATAAGAGAAACATATAGAGGCAGAGAAAGAGAAACCGGAGAAAGATATTGAAGTGAAGGAAACTGAACAGAAAAAGGAAGAAGTGAAAGATAAAACAAAGGAGAAGATAGCAGAGAAAACAAATGAAAAGGAAAAAGCAAAGGAGAAGAAGTAACCTGATGATGAGGATGACTCACTCAGTATACAAGGTCCAATTGATGTCGACAAATTGAGCACATCTAAACTTATGGAGATTTCTACAGTGATGCAATCTAGAGCTAAAAAAAAAGGCTAAAAGAATAGAGAAAAGACGTAGAAACAATTCAAAATATTGTTGATATTCTATCATCTCCTACCAGAGACTGACATTGGCAAATTGACTACCCCTATCAGCAATCTTGGCCAATTGGTTGCTGATGCCTCTGACCAACTGAAGTCCCTTGAAGAAGTTGCTCAGACTTTAGCTGAGAATAATTACAGAAAGAAGAGGGGAGAGCAATTATTGATAGATATTGATATAGGGAAGATTGCTTTATCTCTGAATAAAGATGTTTTGAGAACTGCTATTGAAACTGGAGGAAGGATACTAGCCTATACATCTAATGTTTTATTTTTCTATCCTGATTTGAAGAAGAGGCGAGAAGAGAAAAAACATGAACTGGAAAAGATATGTACTGCTTACATACCTTTATAGGATTTAGCCTTAATTTTTGGCAAATCAGTTGATAATTTGCAACATCGGTTAGATGTTTATGATTATGAATAGGTTAAGAGACTTGGATCCTTGAAAGAACTAAAGAACCATTTGAGACCTAAAGTGGACATCTTACAATGGGCATACAAGGATCATGCAGAAGCGGTTTTGGCAACTCTAGAGATGAGCATAGTGGATGCGATGGAAGAATTCACGGCACAAGTTATGACAACTATTGAGAGCACTGAAACATTATTGGGAACATGGGATTATGATTTTACTCAGATGAAGATTATTTTCAAGATTCTTGAAAATTGCAGTGAACACTCCTTGAAAAACTCTTATATTTATATATATGTAGTTTTCTTATGCAAATTTTGATATAATATATATGTATTTTTACTTTTCAATTTGGCATTGTTGTCAAAGGGGGAGTAGAAATATGTATGTGTTGTGAAAATTTTGTATGTATTGTTAAGGGGGAGTAGAAATATGTTTGTACAATTTTTGTAAGCACACTTAGTTGTAAAGTTATAAAAATTTCTAAGTGTTGCCATCAATGCCAAAGGGGAAAATTGTTGGCTTGATGATGATTTTTGCAGTAGATGACTTTATGTGTTGTCATTGATGGCACATGTATACACACACATATGTTCACATTGTCATAGTTATCTTAGTTAAGATAAAATGGTACATATCATACAATTATTTCAATATCATACAATTGTTCCAATATATGACCAAATCCCTTTCAAAAAAATTGTCAAAATAGTTCACATGCCTTATGAACCCCTACACTTTTTGCATACTTGTCTACTAGGGAACTTGCAACAAAATGGGACAAAATGTCATTTTGATTATCCTTTTCAACACATGTAGGAAGGATGTTGGCAAAGGTTATGGAATTTGGCTTTACACAAGGTCTAGTTGTATTTGCTTAAAAAAATTAAGGAATTTTTATACCCATTTTGCATGTTCTATAATCATTACAAACTATAAAACTATGGTCTTTTGAGGAATTTTTTCCAAATAGTTGGCATGCCTTATATATGCTTCTATATTTTTCATACATAGTGGTCACTTTTATGAGATGACATGTTAATGACAGCTTCCCTAATGGTATTGTATTACGTGATGCCATCTTCAACCATTGTTGCAATTACTTGCAATGAAAAAAAATTAGGCACTTGTAAATAGTAAAAACCTTTGATTGATCCACTCATCCACTAATGAAATCCTTCTTTATTCAAATAAGAATGTTAAACATGAAAACCATTATTATATAGGTTATTCTAAGGAAATGAGACCTTGATTGATGGGGAGGCATTCTCAAAGAGAGTTTCACCTTGCTAAATAGGTAGTTGGGTGATATTTTTATGGTCTCCTTCCACTCTTTACTTTGTCATGTAACAATCCAAAATGATCAAAATCTCTAGGAGTGCTCCCTATCAAGTTGTGCCCAATAGTTGTTTCAAGCTTGATTGAGATTCATAATGGTAAATCCAACCATTATACTATCCAACTCTCCAACATGTACTTGCACAGGTCTTAGGGGTGATTTATAGGTGTTTCAACTCCAGCCAATTGATTCTTCAACTGGTTTTCCACCATTTCCTCATTGCTTCCTTGTTCTCCTATTTTCTAGGCCTAGTAGCCCTAGAGCCCCAATTAGCCCTAACTCACCAGTTTTGGGCAGTTATTCAAAACTCACTCAAAGGACCTCCCAACATCTTTGGTGATCTAAGTACCCTTTTGGATGAAATTTTGAATCCACTAGGTGAGATAGTCAGGTATGTTCGTACTAGTACGAAACCCAAAAAAATGTCATTTATAGAGGGTTTTGGGACTTAGCAGTCTTCTCAAATGGGTTTGTTGTCTTCTCCACTCTATCACACCTCCACCCTTTCACATAAGCTCTGCCACACATTACTTTCTCAAGCCAAACACTTGGCATCCCTACAAGCATATGAAACAATTCAATCATCTTCCTAACCGGGCTATGACTGACCTCGCCTAGGAGATGATGGCAAGTTTCTTCTCAACAACTTCTAGGCCAATATAATTTATATTTACACTGTAAAAGGGTTCCATATCTCGCGTCCCAAGGGTTATTGAGCAAAACTCAAGGTATTTCAAGTTGGAACCATAACTGGGCTCTGAAACCCTTGCTCAAGCCGAGAGCAATGCAAATTTAATAACACACTGCACTAAAAAATAGTACAAACACCTTCTGAGAGATACAATTTCATACACTAAAAAATCTTGTAAGAACAGTAGTAGAATCAGTCCATTATGTATGTACTGCTGCTCAAAATTTGAGAAAATTCAAGGTAAAATCTGGAAAATGTCTTCACAATCTATTCAAACTTACTCAAGGATTTTGCGAACCCCTTTACAATAATTATTAGAGCATTTTATATTCCATATGGATCCTAACCAAATCTTCATCAGTTTCCTAACCACCAATGTGCTCAAAAATGCAAAAAATGCTCAAAAGTTGCAAAATGTTGTCGAGCAACAATGACAACTTTTGCTAAAATGTGCAATTTTTACAATTTATGCATTTTCACTCATCCTAAACCTCTTAGGATGACTAAATAACTTAAAATTACATTCCTAAATTCCTAATGAGGCTTTACAAGACATTTTACATCAAAATGAAAATTTATGCCATTTTAGGCTTACAAGGGCTCATATGCCAAATTTGAGCAAACACATAACCTAGTTGACAATCATCCTTCAAATGCACATCCAACACACATGTTGACCCCTGAGTAGTCCATTATTCATAATACTAATCCAAAATAAGGACTATCACACCAAAATCTAGAAAATGCACTAAAACCTAGGTGCTCCTGCACCATACTCCCCCAATGAGAAAGAAGTCAAGTGACTCCTTGAGGTAACAAAGAAAGGGGAATTACAAGCTTAGAAAATTTGTTTTAGGTACCCAAGTAGCCTCAGATGTTGGAAGGTTCTACCATTTGATCAAATGCTCCATATAGGCGGCGTGTCTTGCCTTCTTGAGAACTCTAGAATCTAACACATTCTCGGCTTGTGGCATGGTTGCAGGTGGTAAGGGCAGGTCTAAAAGTGCTTGAGATACCTCTAAGACTCTTCTACATTCCTCTGGAAGTGTGCCCTTATACTGCACCAAGTCTACAACATTGAATATAAGAGATAAAGCCATATCATCGAGTAGGTCTAGTTTGTATGCATTGTGTCCATACTTGGCCAAGACCTTACAAGGTCTAATCATCCTCATCTGAAGTTTACTAGGGACACCTTTCTAAAGACTTGCTTTGTTCAAATGAACCATGACCAAGTCCCTAACAACAAATTGTATATCCTTTCTTTTCTCATCTACTTTTTCTTTGATATTTTGAGAGGTGTCTAGTAGGGTTGTCCTAACCTGCTCATGAATCTCTTGCATGGATTAAGACATGTCCATAGCATGTCAAATCTATTGTCCCATATTTCCAACATCTCTGAGCTCCAAAAACTCTTTGGGATGAAGGCCATACACAATCTCAAAGGGGTTCTTACCGGTTGATGTATTCACATTGTCATTATAGGCAAACTCAGCTTGATGGATGATCCAATCCCAAGCTTGTCCATACTCCTTTGTCAAACACCTAAGAAGGTTTCCAAGGGTTCTATTGAGCACCTCTATTTTTCCATTCGTTTGGGGATGATAGGCTGAACTGAAAGACAAGGTAGTATCCAATCTCTCCCATAAAGTCT
Organism: Cryptomeria japonica; assembly: GCF_030272615.1. Taxonomy (NCBI): domain Eukaryota; kingdom Viridiplantae; phylum Streptophyta; class Pinopsida; order Cupressales; family Cupressaceae; genus Cryptomeria; species Cryptomeria japonica. The sequence continues at coordinate 143,181,871 of NC_081406.1, forward strand.
TCCAAAAATGACCAATAAACTTTGTATCTCCATCTGATACTATGTTGATAGTTAAGCCATGAATCCTAATGACTTCCTTGAAAAACAAATGAGCAATATGACTAGCATCATGAATCACCTTACATGGAATAAAATGGGCCATCTTTCTAAATCTATCAACCACAACATAGCTCCTATCGAAACCTAATTTGGTCTTAGGTAAACCAACAACAAAATCCATACTTATACACTCCCATGACCAGTTTGGGATAGGTAAATGCTGATAAAGACCAGCATTAGAAGAGGTACCCTTATCTCTTTGGAAAACCACGCATTTCTCCACATATTTCCTTATATGTCTTTGCATCTTAGGCCAATAGTAGAATCTTTGGACAAGTTCCAAAGTCTTGTTCAAGCCAAAATGCCCACTTAGGCAACCATTATGATTCTCTTGCATCAATTTTTCTCTCATTGACCCTTTAGGTACACAAAGTTGTCCTCCTTTAAATAAAAGACCATCTTGTAAGGTTAAATCTACCTATTCACTATGAAAATGATTTCTAAACTCTTGACAAACCTTGTAGGCAGCAACAAAGTCTCCATCCTCTTGATATAACCCCTTGAAACGATCCAGTCCAATGATCTTGAGCTGCACTTCTTGCACTATTAGAAACCTTCTACTTAATGCATCAACAACTTTATTGCATTGTCCCTTCTTGTTTTTAAGGTAAAGTTACTCCAAATACTCTACCCATTTAATATGCCTATGATTCAACTTTTCTTGTGAATTGAGAAAGCTAAGAGATTGATTATTAGTATAAATGACAAATTATTTAGGCAACAAATAATGCCTCCACTTCCTAAGAGATTGAACAAGTGCATACAACTCCAAATCATAAAAGTAATACCTTTTCTTTGCATCATTGAGCTTCTCACTGAAAAATGAAACTGGTCTATTGTCTTGGCTAAGACTGCTCCAACTGCTATATTGCTTGCATCACATTCAATGGTGAAGAGCTTGTCAAAGCTTGGAAGAACTAGTACCAGTTGAGTAGCCACCTTTGTCTTCAAGAGATCAAATCCTCTTTGTGCTTATTTTGTCCATTGGCACTTAGTCTTCACACCTCCTTTGATTGTGTCAAGCATGGGTGCACATATCTCACTGATTCCTCTGATGAACTTCCTATAGAATTGTGCCAAGCCATGAAAAATCCTTACTTCACTTGTTGTCTTAGGTGTAGGCCAACTGATTATGGCTCCCACTTTAGAGGCATCCATCTTCAAATAACCTCTTGATATTACAAACCCAAGGTATATCAACTCCTATTTCATGAACTCACATTTCTCCAAATTGATGGTTAGTTGCTCATCACATAGTTTCCTCAATACAATTTCTATATTCTTAAGATGTTCATCTTTAAACTTTCTAAAAATCAAGATGTCATCTAAATAAACAACAACAAATTTACCAATATAATCCTTGAGTACTTCATTCATGAGTCTCATGAATGTGCTAGGGGCATCTGCGAGTCCAAATGGCATAACAAGCCATTCATAAAGCCCTTCTGTGGTCTTGAATGTTGTATTCCATTCATCTCCCTCCTTGATTCTGATTTGGGGGTAACCACTCTTGAGGTCTATCTTGGTGAAGTATTCAACACCTCCTAAATAATCCATCAAATCTTCATTTCTCGAAATGGGAAATCTATACCTGATTGTGATCCAGTTTATGGCTCTAGAATCAGTGCAAAGTCTCTAAGTACCTCCCTTCTTTGGGGCCAAAATGATGGGTACTACACATGGGTTGCTGCTCTTCCTTATTAGACCATTGTCCAAGAGTTCTTGTATTTTCTTAGCTACCTCCTTGTTCTACTCTAGTGTCATTTTATAGGCTGCCTTATTAGGCAATGAGGCTCCGGGTATGAAGTCAATTTGGTGAGTTATGGAACATTGAGCCCATCACTGATAATGTCCTTGAATTGTTTTAGAATCTGTTGTACTTCATTGGGAATGCATACTTTCTTCTCCTTGCTTTCTTCTTTTGGTTTTACTACAATTACGAACCCCACTACTTCTTCTTTGAGTGTGTTAATGAACTCCTTCTCACCAACTAGGAGCACATTAGGACCCTTTGATCTTCCCTCTTCTTGGTCTCCTATGGACTGAATTTTATAGGTGATTTCATCCATTTGAAAAGTATAGGCATTCTTTTCCCCATGGTGTATTTCTTTTCTGCCAAACTGCCAAGGCCTACCTAGGAGTAGGTGGCAAGCATCCATTGGCAAGATGTCACACAAGATTCTATCCTTGTATCCTCCTATATTTAACTCCACCCAAGTTTGTTCATTCATAAGAACATGTTGCCCCTTGTTGAGTCAAGTAACCTTATAAGGATCACTATGTGGGATTCTTTGTAGGCTGATCTTACTCACTGCTTCTTCTGATACTATGTTATTAGTGGACTCTGAATCCACCACCACTCTACATACTTTTCCCATAATCTTGCATTTTATCCTAAACAAGGATCTCCTTTGTCTAGGTTCCTCCTTAACCAGTTCCTTAATCAAGACCCTTCTTATCATGAGATTTTCTCCAACCTCTAAATCTAAACTCACTTCTGATGCCTTCATGTTTGCTGCATATTCTTGAATATAATTTACTCTCATCTCACCTCCTTGGGATGAAGAAGACTTCTCAGGACATCTATAGGCTGGGTATCCAAGTTGATGGCAATTGTAGCACTTCATTGTGGTGAAATAGGACCCTCTTCCTAATCCACTAGACCTTCCTCTACTAGAGTTGCTAGATCCCCTTCCTCTATAATTACTCTTGCTATTGGAATCCCCCCTTTACTCTAACAACTTGGATTCCCCTTGGGATCTTTGGTCTACACTTCTTCCACCATAGCTACCTCTATGACCTCTGCCATCTCTTCCCCTACCTCTGCCTCTATTGCTTTGCTCTTATTTCTTTTTGCTCTTCTCTTCCACCTTGAGTGCCAATTGATAAAACTTATGGACAATACTAGGACATAACAAACTCAAATATTCTTGTATATTCCATCTCAATCCATTCAAGTACCTGGCTACCTTGATGCTTTCATCTTCCATCACCTTGGATCTCAAACACAACTTTTGAAATTCCTCAGTGTAGCTACTCACATCTAGTTCTCTTTGTCTCAAGTTTTGTCTCCTCTTGTGCAATTGAATTTCATTGTCTTTAGGGATATATGCTTCTTTCACCTTGGCTAGAATTCATTTCCAAGTGGCAATTGGGTTCTTACCCTCCTTTTTCCTCTCCTCTTGGATGAACTTCCACCAAGTCAAGGTTGCTCCTCTCAATCTAGAATTGGCTACCTTCACCTTTTCTGCCTCACTAATCCCATCACATTCAAAGTGATTCTCCAATCCTTCAATCCATTCCATGACTACTTCTGGTTCCATTTTTCCACAAAAAAGTGGCACTCCTTCTTGGTATTTTCCTCAGGCTTTGATGTCTCTAAGGAAATGTAGTACCCCTACCCTAGTCAGCTTTGTAAAACCGGTTTGACCTTGGTAGATTTTTTTATGTGGTAATCTTGAATGGTTGAATTACATGAGGTAATGTTGTAGTCAGATATTATGATTATTGTGCATATCTGTTAATGTTCTTTGGCATTGATTCTTATGTAAGTTTAAATTGTCCTCCTAATTATTGTTATTAATCTCTAGCTAACATCTTCATTATATATATATATATATGCTTGTGTGACTCTTGGTTGCAGGAGATTGTAGGTACAGTACCGCCTAGGTGCGAGGTTCGTCTTCACCTGGATTCATAGGGTTGAGTATACCTCTTTCATCCTTAGAATTTGGGTTAGATGGTCGAAAACCCCCAGTTTACCCTAGTCATGCTCAAGTAAGCATCGTCTGTGATCTGTTAGTTTCCCTTTTTTATTTGGGTTTGCAGGTCGGGTAATTGGTTGGCTTACTTGGTTTGCGTGCTTGGCATGTGGTAAATGGAGTATTTAACCCTAAGTATTTATTTTGATTTAATGTGTTCATTTACGCATTAGTAATTGAGGAATTAAAATAAATAGGTTTCTTTTATGTGATTAATCATTAATTAAAAAGATCGCTCTATTTATGTTGGTAGTGAGTTTAATTTAATGGTTAATTTTAAATAACGAATTTATTTAGTTTATGCATTTTTAAAAAGGAAAGATTTAAATTTATTCGAAATAGAAATAATTTAATCTCTTTTGCTTTTTGGAATAGAAAAATTAATTTTAATTATTTAAGAAAATCAATTTTGATTAGAAAAGTGAGTTTTATTCATATTTATTTTATATAGTGTGTAAGATTGATTTTGAGAATTTAATTTAATTAAAAATATTTTACCCTCATTAATATTGTGAAATGCAACTATTAGCTTTGTTAATTAAAAATTAAATGAGGGAGAAAATCATTTCTTTTAATTGACTAAATTTATAATCTCAATGCATAAACAATTCAACTATGAGATAATTCCATTAATTAATTAATTAAATTAAGTTGCAAGCTACATGATATTAGAAATATATTTTTATTTAAATTTTAGTGGAAAAATAAATTAGATTAATTATATTTATTGTTCCTAGAATTTTAAATAAATAAATAAAAGAATAAAAAAATAATAATAAAAAAAATGAATAAAAGAATTAATTGGAATTAAAGTATTGTTTTAATTCTTTATTTAGAAAATTAATTAATTTGCATGAGAAAAGAAAAGAAAGAATAATGATATTTAATTATTGCATCTTAGCTTATCTTTTGTTATAAAATTAGAAAATAAAATAAAATTACTTTTATTCTAAATTTAGGTTTTTGAGAAAAAGCTATTGAACCTAGAATTTTAGTTTAAATAGGGAATAGGTCTTTATTTTAGATACACAGGAAACATGTCAAGAATTTAGGTGAAGAAATTAATTGGAAGCTTCTTGAAAAGATTAGGGCTCTTCTACAAATTTCTTCCAGGAAAGCTATACCAGGTTGGATGACTTCTTTGATTGTGGGTTTTTAGAAAATATTTCTATTTTTCTCTGAATGATGTGTGTGTAAATTATTTGTCAGTTTCAAAACCCTCTTTTGGTTAAATCAGGTTTTGAATTTAAATCTTTGCCCAATGTTAATTTTCTAGTGTATGGGAGTAATTTAATTTTGAGAACATTGGGAAAATTATTATGGAAAGATTATTCTCTCTGGTTTGATTTGTTCTGATAGTCCTTTAAATAAATATTTGTGATTTCTTTAGAAATAAATTTAATTGTGAATTAAATTTATTGGATTATCTAATTTAAAAAAAAAATGTAATTGAAATAAAGTTCTATGAATGAATTTTATTGAATAGGAAAAATTTATTTCTATGTAAATTTTGTTAAGTGGTTTTTATGGATTTGGAAATTATTTTCATTAATTCAATATATATATATATATATATATATATATATATATATATATATATATATATATATATATATATATATATATATATATATATATATAAAATAAAATAAAAATATATATATAAAAACCATGGTAGCGGCTACCTACAGTAGCATCCGCTACCGTGTGGTAGCATGGGCTACCGTGCCTGGGCCAGCATGTTAACATTTTTTGTTGTATTATTATTTATTTAACCCTATGCGTACTGTGGCATACTGTTTCGAGTTACGTGCCCAAGGGTTTGGTAAACAGAATAATTTATGTTAATTTATATGATATATATGTATGTATGTATGTATGTATGTATGTATGTATGTATGTATGTATGTATGTATATTAGATGTGTTTTCTTTATGGTGGTTATTATTTTAACTATTATTTAAATACTGATTATGAGTTGATATATATAGTTGTAATATAATTATGAGTATATCATATATATACGATGTATATATATAGGTATGCATACAATTATATTATAGTTATAAAATCAGTTTATAGTTTGAATGTTTCAGAAAAGCTTATAATTTTTATAATTGATAATTGTGTTAAAATACATTAGGAGAATTATTTCTTTGAGATCTTATTTAACTTATTGAACAAATGGCAAATTGATTTCTTTGTATTAAATAGTTGTACTTTCTTATTGTCTGGAAAATCTTTGATTGCAAGTTATTTATGCTTTTGGTTGTTTTAAGAAAATAATGCCTGTATTAGGATCTTGTGTAAATGGTGTTTGTAGTCAAGCTTAATTTCATTGCAATTCTAGTTGAGTTGTCATTGTGTCTTATGTTGATATTTTTGTTTGGACCCTATCATTTGGATGATTTGGGTACTTGTTTATGTCTTCGGTTTCTAGTTTGGTTGTTGCCTTGTGATGGTGTTTTAACTGGTCTTGTCCTTTATGCGGGTGTCGAGTGGTGATTTGCGGTTGGCCATAGCGGGTCAGGTCTCTAGTTAGAGTACTGTCGGGCAATGGACCTTGTATTAGGTTTTGTTATGTTCAGTTGGATCCGTTTCTATGTAGGGATCATTTATGTAAGTATTGACCGATGTGGTTGGTTGTTTATTGGTATGATTCGCCTTGATGGCAAGAATGTAAATGATGTGAAACTTATGTACCTTTAACTTATTTAATTATCAGAGGGGTCTTGCAGTTGAGCAGACCCAGAGATGTAGCCCTCTAGGGGTGAACTCCGAGATCATTTTGGTATTATGTGTTACTTTTGTTCTTATGTTTCATGTTTTAGTGTTAGCATGTATGGATGGCATTTTGATAAAATGTGTAAGTGGATTAGATGAAATTAATTGTAAATGCATGTTTTCAGTTGTCTCTTAATGCAGTAATGTGGTTCATGAAAGAGTGTAGTTGATTTGCAGAATGAATTCTATAATTGTTAAGGAAATTAAGTATGCATGGAAAGATCTCGTTAGTTTATGATGAAATTCAAGTGTGTTATTAAATTGGATGCATGACTAAAATTTTAATGAAAAGTATGGACAAAGGGTATGAATAAACCTTAATGGATGAACTTTATCTTGTGATCTATATTTTGTCTTGCTGAAAGAAATTGTCCTTGTTTAAGAATTTTCTCATTATTAAGACAATCGGCTTATTGGATTGATTAGCGTAAGTTAAGTTAAATGTGGAATTACATAATCGCGTTGGGAAACTCTTTAGGTGTTAGTTGATGTCTTCCGCTGTGTAATATGTACTTTGATATTTTATTGTATCTTTATGTTGTGTCTTATTTTTTTTTTAAATTATTGCACTCTATTCATGTGTTTTAGCTTTATCCCTTCGGGGTTTCCTAGTGGGGCACTACATTTGGTATCAGAGCCCAAGTTGCAAACACTGGGATCTCTGGTTTTGCTTGTGCCCTTAGTTGGTGTGTGGTGTATTGACCTTATGTGTATGTTTGTCCTCCTTTTTGTATGTTTGTGATTGAGCAGACTTTAAGTTTTGTGTAATGTGTGTGTTCACACCTTGTTTTCACCTTCTTGATGTGGGTGTTTTGGAGTGATTGTATGTGCTTTGTCTTCTTATTGAGGTCTTGGTTTACAATTTCTCTTATTCTGAAGGAGAGTCGTATGTACCTTCCTTATTGATTGTTGTACTCTTTTGACTAATCCATTTGGGTTGGTTAGTGTTGTCTTGAATCTTAAAGTATGAAATGTGCGTGTTTAAGAGTAAGATCTAGTTTAGTGTTGTCCACTTGAAGGACTTGTATGGTAAATATTGAATGCTTATTTTGTAGTAAAATGAATTATTGTCATCCTTCCTCCTCTTTCTCTCTCTATAAATTAAATGTTTTTGTTATATGTGTATTTATCTCTTATGTGAGTTTTCTTATTGCAAGAGAAAGGTTCCAATTTCTCGAGCCCTTGTGTGAGCCTTATAACACTTATGTTTTTTTTAGATTATAAAAGGGCTTTGGTTTGAAAGTGCATATTGGATATTGAAAAAAAAATTGTATGTTTACACTAAAGAATTCTCCATGTGTTTCGTAGGAGTAATATAATTAAATTCTATCTTAATTAAGGTGCATTAATATGCGAATAGTTGATTTTGTGAAACTACTTTGGTTGTAAAAGAAGTATCAAAAGGGAACATGTTATAGTAGCTTCGAGAGTGTATTAATGTAATGCTACTAAAGAGTGCATTGATTTAAATAGAGTGTTTATAGAACATGTGAAATTGTACTTTTTGCATTTTTGGCTTTTTATGGAAAGATGAAAGTCTTGAGCTTCATAACGAAATTTCCATAGTTAGTAATGTGGTTGTGAATGCTTAATGGATTTAGAAAAGATATCAAAATGATGTTATTTCCTTATGTAATGGTGAATTGTTAAGAATTTCAGTACTGGTATCTAGAGTAAACTTTATTCAGTGATTTGTGTGGAAAGCATAGGTAAAATATTTCTTGACTAGATGATAGCATATCGAAAAGTACTCCTCGTAAATGTGACTAAACCAGTAATGGTGCTATTCCTTGTGTATTGTAAGAAACCCATGCTTGCTATGTGTGCCCATGGGATGGTGAAGTAATAAACCATGGAAGATATGTTTGTTTATGAGTATGGTAAAACCATACTGTTTATGTGATGTTTCTTATTTGTTTCCTTATTGAAAGCCAACCCACGGGTTGTTGATAATTCAATATGTGAAGGGGTAGTATTAGAAGTCACCATTCCTTGAATAGTATGGAAAGACGTACGAGTAATATCGATGCAAAGCGACTTTAGCTTCTCTATTTCGAGGAAAAATATAGTTTTGTAATGAAACTGTATTATAGGTGTACTCAATACTTTCCCTTGTGATGAACCGATTTATAAGGTTCATGTGTGCCAGCCTATTCCTATCCTTATATTTGAGCATATTGGTGTCAGTTCTTGAGCAAAATGATGGTTTTATTGGAGGATAGTTTGCCTTGTCTTCATGAAAGGTATGTTATTTTGTCTTGTCTTCATGAAAGGTATGTTATTTTGCCTTGTCTCCATGAAAGGTATGTTATTTTTCACATGAGTTGCCAACTGTCCAGCGTTGGTAAACATGTGGGTGGACCTTAGCCATGTATACCTCTGGCTTACGATGAGTATCCCGCGAGGTACATCTCTATGCGGGGTGTGACCTGTGCATGCCCTTTTCTGCGAGGTACATTGCCATGTGGGATACGTCCATTGTGTGCCCTTCCACTTTGGAGTATTGCCATGCTATGCTGAGACACGAAGCTGGATGTAGTAGACATTGCCATGCGGGATACATCCATTGCGTGCTTTTTCCACTTGGAGTACTGCCATGCCATGTTGAGGCATGATGCAGGATGTAGTAGACATTGCCATGCAGCCTACCAACAGGTTTAGGGTAGAGCCATGCCACGTGATGACGTGATGCGGGGTGATGTCGAGGTGCACACTGCCATGCCATGTGGGTAGTGTGACTATGTTGCACCACATGATGAGCTACTGCGCTAGCTAGACGATTGTTCCTTCCTTCCTCATTGGTGGCTAGATTCTAGTGACATAGTGATGTTATGTGCAATTGTGATATTTTTTTTATTTTATTTCTTTGTGGGCTAGCAATTTTTTATTTATTTTGACTTTGAAGGTTTAGCCACGATCTTGTGATCTTTTACATACTTGATTTAGTGTTGCAAATTCTGGATTATTTTATTGCCTTACTGTTGGAATTGGTGATTTATTATCTTTATTCTTCTGTACTTTGGTGGCTAAACTGATTTGTCCTTATTGTTTTTGTATGCTGATCTTGTTTTTAAATGTGAAATTCCTCTCCAAGGATGTATGAGATGGTCTTGGTTGAGTGTGTACAAGGAAGTAGACGTAAGGAACCTTGAGGATGGGGGTATGTGAGGCTATGATGCAGCTAAGATCCACTACCTACCTATGAGTGGTGACTATCTCTTGGAGGCTAACCACCTTACTCAACAAGGGATGTTCACGAAGGCCTTGTATGGAAGGTAGCACCGCTATGGTGTGTCCTAGCACCATCAAGCCTTTGAGTGAGATGTTGGATATTTATGATCATATTATTATTCTGAGATCAGGCATAGAGATGTTGGTCATGCATGTTATCTTTGACCGAGCATTAGACATGCTCACATGTGGCCTTTTGTGTTGTGCATTCTAGTTATGTGGATGATTATTATATGTAATCATGGAGTAAATTGTGTTAACTTGTCACTATGTTATGGGACATAGTCTTTGGAAAGGTTTTTATATCCCTGGCAAGTGTAAACAATTGAGTTATTTATGTTGCTCTTATTTATTGAAAGTTAACTTGGTTGTAGAAATTGAATTTTGAAGCTAGTTCTATGCGATAAAGTTTTATGAAAAAGATGTATTGGTAAAAGAAATTGATCATGATGGCATGTTTTCTTGTCAGATAGATGAGTATAGTAATTTGTGCTTACCTCTTTTAATGCTTTAATTTTGTGTAATGAAAGGAAGAAAATTATTGTTTCTCTGCTATGATTGTGGATAATTCCTAGAATATTTTAAGAAGTGTATGGTTTTAGATGTATCTGCCAATGGATGATGACATTTGTAGAGGATTTAGCAATAACATTTCAATTGTTGAGAAAATATTTATATGTGCAAATTAATAATTGTTAAATGAGTTTCAGGGCTAATACGTGTTGCATGATTTCCATTTAGCGTTACGACTTCCGAGAGTAAGTCGGATCCTAGGGGGGAGGATGTAGTACCCCTACCCTAGTCAGCTTTGTAAAACTGGTTTGACCTTGGTGGATTTTTTTATGTGGCAATCTTGAATGGTTGAATTACCATGAGGTAATGTTGTAGTCAGATATTATGATTATTGTGCGTATCTATTAATGTGCTTTGGCATCAATTCTTTTGTAAGTTTAAATTGTCCTCCTGATTCTTGTTATTAATCTCGAGCTAACATCTTCATGATATATATATATGTATGCTTGTGTGACTCTTGGTTGCAGGAGATTGCAGGTACAGTACCGCCTAGGTGTGAGGTTCGTCTTCACCTGGATTCGTAGGGTTGAGTATACCTCTTTCGTCCTTAGAATTTGGGTTAGATGGTCGTAAAACCCTCAGTTTACCCTAGTCATGCTCAAGTAAGCATCGTCTGTGATCCATTAGTTTCCCTTTTTTATTTGGGTTTGCGGGTTGGGTAATTGGTTGGCTTACTTGGTTTGCGTGCTTGGCATGTGGTAAATGGAGTATTTAACCCTAAGTATTTATTTTGATTTAATGTGTTCATTTATGCATTAGTAATTGAGGAATTAAAATAAATAGGTTTCTTTTATGTGACTAATCATTAATTAAAAAGATCGCTCTATATATGTTGGTAGCGAGTTTAATTTAATGGTTAATTTTAAATAACGAATTTATTTAGTTTATGCATTTATTTAAATTTATTCAAAATAGAAATAATTTAATCTCTTTTGCTTTTTGGAATAGAAAGATTAATTTTAATTATTTAAGAAAATCAATTTTGATTAGAAAAGTGAGTTTTATTCATATTTATTTTATATAATGTGTAAGATTGATTTTGAGAATTTAATTTAATTAAAAATATTTTACCCTCATTAATATTGTGAAATGCAACTATTAGCTTTGTTAATTAAAAATTAAATGAGGGAGAAAATCATTTCTTTTAATTGACTAAATTTATAATCTCAATGCATAAACAATTCAACTATGAGATAATTCCATTAATTAATTAATTAAATTAAGTTGCAAGCTGCATGATTAGAAATATATTTTTATTTAAATTTTAGTGGAAAAATAAATTAGATTAATTATATTTATTGTTCCTATAATTATATTTATAATTATAATTATAAATAAAAGATTAAAAAAAAAAATTAAAAAAAAAATGAATAAAAGAATTAATTGGAATTAAAGTATTGTTTTAATTCTTTATTTAGAAAATTAATTAATTTGCATGAGAAAAGAAAAGAAAGAATAATGATATTTAATTATTGCATCTTAGCTTATCTTTTGTTATAAAATTAGAAAATAAAATAAAATTACTTTTATTCTAAATTTAGGTTTTTGAAAAAAAGCTATTGAACCTAGAATTTTAGTTTAAATAGGGAATAGGTCTTTATTTTAGATACACAGGAAACATGTCAAGAATTTAGGTGAAGAAATTAATTGGAAGCTTATTGAAAAGATTATGGCTCTTCTACAGATTTCTTCCAGGAAAGCTATACCAGGTTGGATGACTTCTTTGATTGTGGGTTTTTAGAAAATATTTATATTTTTCTCTGAATGATGCATGTGTAAATTATTTGTCAGTTTCAAAACCCTCTTCTAGTTAAATCAGGTTTTGAATTAAAATCTTTTCCCGATGTTAATTTTTTAGTTTATGGGAGTAATTTAATTTTGAGAACATTGGGAAAATTATTATAGAAAAATTATTATCTCTGGTTTGATTTGTTCTGATAGTCCTTTAAATAAATCTCTATGATTTCTTTAGAAATAAATTTAATTGTGAATTAAATTTATTGGATTATCTAATTTAAAAAAAAAATGTAATTGAAATTAAGTTCTGTGAATGAATTTTATTGAATAGGAAAAATTTATTTCTATGTAAATTTTGTTAAGTGGTTTTTATGGATTTGGAAATTATTTTCATTAATTAAAAAATATATATATAAAAAAAAATTAAATAAAATAATTAAATATATATATATATATATAAACCATGGTAGCGGCTACCTATGGTAGCATCCGCTATCGGCAGTAACATGGCTATCGTGCGGTAGCACGGGCTACCGTGTCTGGGCCAGCGTGTTAACGTTTTTAGTTGTATTATTATTTATTTAACCTTGTGCGTACTATGACGTACTGTTTCGGGTTACGTGCCCAAGGGTTTGGTAAACAGAATAATTTATGTGTTAATTTATATGATGTGTGTGTGTGTATGTATATATATATGTATATATATATGTATATATATATATATATATATATGTATGTATATGTATTTATATATATATATATATATTTATATATTAGATGTGTTTTCTTTATGGTGGTTATTATTTTAACTGTTATTTAAATACTGATTATGAGTTGATATATATATATTTGTAATATAATTATGAGTATATCATATATATATATATATATATATATATATATATATATATATATATATATATATATATATATATATATATATATATATATATATATATATATACATACAATTATATTATAGTTATAAAATCAGTTTATAGTTTGAATGTTTCAGAAAAGCTTATAATTTTTATAATTGATAATTGTGTTAAAATACATTAGGAGAATTATTTCTTTGAGATCTTATTTAACTTATTGAACAAATGGCAAATTGATTTCTTTGTATTAAATAGTTGTACTTTCTTATTGTCTGGAAAATCTTTGATTACAAGTTATTTATGCTTTTGGTTGTTTTAAGAAAAGATTGCCTGTATTAGGATCTTGTGTAAATGGTGTTTGCAGTCAAGCTTAATTTCATTGCAATTCTGGTTGAGTTGTCATTGTGTCCTATGTTGATATTTTTGTTTGAACCCTATCGTTTGGATGATTTGGGTACCTGTTTATGTCTTCGGTTTCTAGTTTGGTTGTTGCCTTGTGATGGTGTTTTAACTGGTCATGTCCTTTATGCGGGTGTCAAGTGGTGATTTGTGGTTGGCCATAGCGGGTCAGGTCTCTAGTTAGAGTACTGTCGAGCAATGGACCTTGTATTAGGTTTTGTTATGTTCAGTTGGATCCGTTTCTATGTAGGGATCATTTATGTAATTATTGACCGATGTGGTCAGTTGTTTATTGGTATGATTTGCCTCGATGGAAGGAATGTAAATGATGTGAAACTTATGTACCCTTAACTTATTTAATTATCAAAGGGGTCTTGCAGTTGAGCAGACCCAGAGATGTAGCCCTTTAGGGGTGAACTCCGAGATCATTTTGGTGTTATGTGTTACTTTTGTTCTTATGTTTCATGTTTTAGTGTTAGCATGTATGGATGGCATTTTGATAGAATGTGTAAGTGGATTAGATGAAATTAATTGTAAATGCAAGTTTTCAGTCATCTCTTAATGCGGTAATGTGGTTCATGAAAGAGTGTAGTTGATTTGCAGAATGAATTCTATAATTGTTAAGGAAATTAAGTATGCATGGAAAGATCTCGTAAGTTTATGATGAAATTCAAGTGTGTTATTTAATTGGATGCATGACTAAAATTTTAATGAAAAGTATGGACGAAGGGTATGAATAAACCTTAATGGATGAACTTTATCTTGTGATCTATATTTTGTCTTGCTGAAAGAAATTGTCCTTGTTTAAGAATTTTCTCATTATTAAGACAATCGGCTTATTAGATTAATTAGCGTAAGTTAAGTTAAATGTGGAATTAAGTAATCATGTTGGGAAACTCTTTAGGTGTTAGTTGATGTCTTCTGGCATGTAATATGTACTTTGATATTTTATTGTATCTTTATGTTGTGTCTTATTTAAAAAAAAAAAATTTGCACTCCATTCGTGCGTTCTAGCTTTATCCCTGCAGGGTTTCCTGGCGGAGCATTACAAGAAAGATTCTTCAGGTAGAATAGGATTTGGTTCGGGTGTGTTGTCCTCTTCTACTACTTCTTTACCCTTCCCTTCATTGAATTTGATTGTCACTTTCTCATTCTTGTCTTCAATTGCGTCTAGTTTACTCTCCAACTGTTGTAATCTTACCCTGAGGAGTCTATTCTCTTCCTCTTTATCTTCTACCTTCTTTGCTAACTATGCATTGGTCACCATCCTTAGGATATTTTATCCTAATGACCCAGTCTTTGACATGAATTGGATTCTTCCCAAATCTTATTTTTCTCTGATACCACTTTGATGGGGAGGGGTTCTCAAAAAGAGTTTCACCTTGCTCAATAGGTAGTTGGCTGATATTTTTATGGGCTCCTTCTACTCTTTAATTGTCATGTAACAAGACAAAATGATCAAACTCTCTAGGAGTGCTCCCTATCAAGTTGTGCTCAATAGTTGCTTCAATCTTGATTGAGATTCACAAGGGTAAATCCAACCATTATGCCATCCAACTCTCTGAAATGTACTTGCAGGGGTTTTAGGGGGTGAATTATATGTGTTTCAACTCCAACCAACTACTTCTTCAACTAGTTTTCCACCATTTCCTCATCGCTTCCTTGTTATCCCATTTTCTAGGCCTAGTAGCCCTAGAGCCCCAATTAGCCCTACCTCATCAGGTTTTGGGAAGTTATTCAAAAATCAGTCAAAGGACCTCCCAACATCTTTGGTGATCTGCGTACCCTTTTGGATGAACTTTTGAATCCAGTAGGTGAGATAGTCAGGTTTTTCTGTACTGGTACAAAACCCCAAAAAATGGCATTTATAAAGGGTTTTGGGACTTAGCAGTCTTCTCAAATGGGTTTATTGTCTTCTCCACTCTCTCACACCTCCACCCTTTCACATAAGATCTACCACACATTACTTTCTCAAGCCAAACACTTGGCATCCTCACAATTGGTCATCCCTGCAAGCATATGCAACAATTCAATCATCTTCCTAACTGGGCTATAAGTGAGCTCGCCTAGGAGATGATGGAAAGTTGCTTCTCAACAAATTCTAGACCAATAAAAAACATATTTACACTATACAAGGGTTCAATAGCTCGAGTCCCAAGGTTTATTGAGCAAAATTGAAGGGATTTCAAGTCGGAACCATAACTAGGCTCTTAAACCCTTGCTCAGGCTGAGAGAAATGCAAATTTAATAACACACTTCAACCTGGACTAAAAACTATTACAAACACCTTCTGAGAACTACAATGTCATACAATAAACAATCATGAAAGAACAGTAATAGAATCAATCCATTATGTATGGACTGTTGCTCAAAATTTGAGAAAACGCAAGGTAAAATCTGGAAAATGTCTTCACAATCTATTCAAACTTGCTCAAGGACTTTTCCAACCCCTTTATAATCATTCTTAGATAATTTTATACTCCATATGGATCCTAACCAGCTCTTCATTGGTTGCCTAACCACCGGTGTTCTCAAAAATGCAAAAATTGCTCGAAAGTTGCAAAATGTTATCGAGCAACAATGACAACTTTTGCTAAAATGTGCATTTTTTACATTTTATGCATTTCCACTAATCCTAAAACTCCTAGGATGAATACATACATTAAAATGACATGCCTAAATGCCTAATGAGTCTTTACAAGACATTTTACATCAAAATGCAAATTTGTGCCATTTTAGGCTTACAAGAGCTCATAGGCCAAATTTGAGCAAACACATATCCTAGTTGACAATCATCCTTCAAAATATCCAACACACATGTTGACCCCTGATTATTCCATTATTCACAAACCTAATCCAAAATAAGGACTATCACACCAAAATCTAGAAAATGCACTAAAACCTAGGTACTCTTGCACCATTGATCATGACCAAGACATTACTTATTAGTTTTAAAAAATTATGAAATATTTCCTCAAACTCACCCTCTACTAGACCAATTGACTTGTGGAAGGTATTAAGGTAGATCTCCTAGTTTATGAGAAACACATTAAGCCATGTCTAGGCATCTATAGTATACGTCTTTAAAGGTTACATGAATTGGTTGGATATATCTTCTACTAAGTGATTGAGCATGTTCCATGCAATATTATTAGATATTCATATAATGTTTCAAAGCCACGTGTTTGTAGACTCCAATTTTTAGCGTGCTACATTCAAATCCATGATATAAACTTCTTGTAATCAAACCATGCTTACATTTACACTAATATGAGAACAATTCTTCAAATTTTGTTCATCAACACTTGGATATGTTAAAAAAGTCAAAAAATAGAGTGTTGTGTATGCTATTTTATTTCAAACTAAATGATAGTGTGCCGAGTATGATATTTTGTTTCAATCTAAATTGACGATCTTGGTACTTTAATTCCATATATTGCTATTGTGGGAAGAAGACTTCTTATTAAAAATGCAATCACCACTAATGCAACTTGAGATAGAATTAGTTCTTAAAATACCTTGCAATGAGTACAATTATATGGGGTTCAGATGATTCATGGCTTGCTAAAGAGCTATTAGACTCGATATGAAATACAAATAGTTGAGTAGAATTATTTTCTAAGATAAGATTAGATGATTTAAAGATGTGCAAATCACTTTCAAGATGCAATATGATCAGCACTTTGATCCTATAAAGGTATGCAAACAAGAGGGGTCCATTTTAATTAACTACATAAATATGTATCTGACAATCTATATATATATATATATATAAGGTATTTGTTTTTAATTAAGGGTAGAACAAGTTTTTGAAGGGGCCTCAATCCTTTACAAAAAGTTGATCAAAGAGATATGCATGAGAAATAATAGCACACTAAAAGTCAAGATAACAACAAAACATCAAATAACAAGAAAGTCAAAGAACAAACCGTTGGTGCCCAAAAATTGGTTTACACTGACACAAGGAAGAGACCAAGTTTTTTTAATTCTAAAATATCTATGGAAAGCCACTTCCACATGTTAATATTCTTCAGACTTGGACCAACAATAACAAGGATACGAGATCCTTCTATACTTGAGGCTCTGCAGAACTAGGGAGGGTGATCCCCATGCCAATTTGTGATTTCTACACCACACTCACAAATTAAACATGAAAAAAGTAGGTAATCTAATATAAGGACTCAACAAAAGGGGAGAATGCTCAAGAATGACAAATTCCTTAGTGATCCTCAACCGGTTTGGAGCATGAGATGATTAAAACACATGATAACATCCATGTAAATGAAAATATTCTAATATTCAATGAGTTATAGAAAACTAGTTGTGATTCCAAACAAAAAATTGATACTAAGGTATTTACTTAAGAATGATCAGTTCCTTATTCCATTGGGTACATGAATTCATACTGCACTAAACTGCATTTCTGACAGCATTTATCTAACATCATATAACCTAAGATGATATTGCCTTGCAATACATCATATTTGCAATCCCAACCCAGAACTATCAAATGAGGAAGAGGACCAAGCTAATATTAGCCTTCCTTTATCTAGTGAGCCAACTAAGAATCTGAAACCCCCATTTCCTCAAAGACTAGCTCAACCAGAACTACTCCTAGAGCTCACCTTTGATTTCTTGGATCAACTAAAACATGTTTGTGCCAAAATATCTCTATTTCAAGCAGTTAAAGATGTTCCTATATATAGTAAGGCCATTAGGGATGCATGATTAAAGAATCCAGGAAGGAAGAAGAAAGGCCCCACAATAGTTCATGTGATGGGTAAATTGACTAATATAATGTTGGGAAAGGTAATTGTACCTAAATATTCAAACCTTGGTACTCTAGTAGTAGTAGGAAAACCACTTCTACTCTACATATCAGCTATTGAGTTATCTCTAGGATCTCTTCTAGCACAAGAAGATTCTACTAGAAAAGAAAGAGCAATTTACTACATCAATAAAACTTTAAGTGGTTATGAACTCAACTACACATTCATGGAAAAAGTTTGTTTAGTTGTGGTATTTTCTTCCCAAAAGCTACGACACTACATGTTAGCTCACACCATTAAGTTGATAGCAAAAATAGACCCTCTAAAATATCTACTCAACAAGGGTACTCTAAGAGTACGACTAGAAAAATGGGTAATGATATTGAGTAAATTTGACATTCACTATGTAGACAGAAGGGCCATCAAGGGACAAGCAATAGCATACTAATTAGCAGAAGCACCATTACAAGACAATCATCCAATCTATGTGGAATTTCTAGATACAGATGTCTTGTTAGTAATGACAAAACCATGGGTACTCTACTTTGATGGTTCTTAGACAAATCATGGATCGAGTATTGAAATTCTCTTTGTTACTCCCTAGGAACACACACTCCCTAGATCTTACAGACTGGTGCTCACTTGCACCAGCAATACAGTTGAATATGAAACTCTGGTCACAGGTATCAAACTAGCAATAGAATGGAAGATCATAAAGCTACAAGTCTTTGTCGACTCCCAATTGGTCATTAATCAAGCCAATGATGATTATCAAACCAAAGATGACAAGCTAATGCCCTATAAAAGAATGGTGGATTATTTCAAGAAGTATTTTGTCAATATCACTTTTGAACAAATTCCAAGGTTGGATAATAAAGATACAGATGCCATGAAAACCATCGCCTCTCTTCTAGAAATTCTAGAAAGACAAAATTGTTATGAGTTCCTGGTTGAACAATTATTTTATCCCGCTTATGACAATCCCAAATCCCAAGTCATATGTCACCTAGTTAGTTCTAAATCTCCCATCTATGGAAAAATCTATACCTATCTAAAATACAACGCCCTTCCAACAGAACTATCTAGAAACCAAAAACAAAATTTCATCCATCAAACAACCTGTTACACTCTAATTGCCGATATGGTTTACTGACGGGGTCTTGATGGTACTCTCCATAGGTGTCTAGAAAGTGATGAATCTAAGAACACTTTACGAGAAGCTCATGAGGGTATCTATGGTACACATTCAAGTAGTCCTACTTGGCCAAGAAATGACTGAGACTGGGATACTATTAGCAAAACACGGAAAAAGAGTCCTATCATCTTGCTAAGAAATTTCAAAAATGTCATATTCACGGGAATCTTATACATGGACCAACATAGGAATTGCAACCATTCACCACATCATGGCCCTTTTGTTAGTGGGAAATTGACCTCATGGGTAAAATTCATCCCTCCTCAAATGGACACAAGTTCATTATCACAATAAATGAGTATTTTACAAAGTAGATTGAAGTTATTCCATTAAACACTGTTATCAACAAATAAATATCCTCATTTATCATGAACTATCTCATTGGTCGATATGACATTCCTAGTTCCATTATCACTGATAATGGTAGACCCTTCAAGAACAAAGATGTGAAATAACTATGCAAAATATTTCATATCCAACATCGCTTCTAAACACCTTATTATCCTCAAGGGAATGCCCAAGTAGAAGCTTCCAATAAAACCATTTTGAAAATCCTAAAGAAAATAGTAAACAATGCCGACAGAGATTGGCATGTCCAACTCAATCCTACCTTGTGGGCAGATCAAACTAGCATTTGTACTCCAACAGGAGCCACACCATACTCCCTTGTATATGGATCATAAGTTATTTTACCCATCGAGGTCGAGATACCATCACTCAAAGTGTCACTAAGAGGAATCATCCCAAATGAAGAATACAAGGTCAACAAAGTACAAGAACTAGAACTGATAGATGAACATCATTAGCATACTTTTGATCATCTAAAAACATATCAATGATGGATGGCTCAAAGCTATAACCACAGAGTAAATTCACAAATGTTTCAAGTTGGTGAATTGGTATTGAAAGAAAATCCTCGCAATCAACAAGATCGGGAAAATAAGGGCAAGTTTGAACCAAACTGACTTGATCCTTTTGTCATCATAATGACGTATAGATCTCAGGCATATCAGTTATCCACATCACAAGGGGACCTTTTCAATGAACCTATCAACAACATTCATCTCAAAAGGTTCTATACATGAGTTATCCAATACATGGAAAAGCAAGAAATTTTTTTTTAAAAAGCAACAAAAAAGTAAAAATAAAACAACAAAAAAAAATTAAAAAATGGTGCAATTAAAGCAAGTGCAAAAAACTTGGCAACAAGAGTTATTTGTGATAGATCAGCTCTTCTATCTATTAGTACATGTATCATAGTTTTTTCATCCACATGATCCAAGCCATCGACACAATACACACAGTTTGCAAAACCCTTTAATGCATACAAGCTTGGACACACTTAGCATAGTCACTATCCTTCTTTCTTTACAATATATTTTATCAGTATAACATCTCACCATGTCTTGGTGATCGGTGTATACATCCAAAATAAGGTTGTGTCAGAACTAGGGGAAAATTCCTGAACTCAGTAGGGGTAATCATTTTTAGACTTTACAAGTAGACAACCAGTCATAGGGAAAACACATCAAGGCAAAAATCAAAACACACCTCAATGTCCTATGAAATAGTATACAAAGCCAATCATTAGACTTAACATTCGGATTAAGATCAAGATCATCAAAATCTATATTAGGATTAGTACAAAAAAAAACACAATGGATGATCAATTATGAATCATGATTTGTTAACTTTAGCATGAGGTTTGACTGTTTGTATTTTAATTTCTGGGTTATTAGATCTCCTAAGCATCTCAAGTATGTATCGAACTAGAGAAGCAAGGAAGGAGATTGATATTTTCTTTGTCTGCAATCTATGAGTTAATCATTAGTATGGTGCAAATTTATCACAAGACATGATTGGAACATATCATTGAAGATATTTTGGATTTGCATGTCCTGATGGTTAACTCTTGTCTGTTTTACACAAACAACACTTAGGTCATCTTGGTTCAATTATATCTCGACGCTTGTGTTATTTTGCAATATCAAAATCCATGTAAGTTGTACTCAGGTTATCATGGTTCAATTATACCATTGATGTTTGTACTAACTTCCAACATTTTAAAAGCTCAATGATGACAAAAAGAGCACAAATAATTGACCAATGGAATGACAATGTGGCATAATTATACTTGCATTCATTATAATTAGTTCATTTAGTTGTATTCATCATCATTATCATCATCATTATCATTATTATCATCATCATTATTATTGTATATAAGTTACACATCATCATACATAAGCACATCAAATCATCTTGTTGCTTCCCTGAATGCCCCAACATCAGCACATCTAAATCTGTCTGCAACGTGATATCAACAAAATGTCAAGTTCTTTATCATCACATTTGGAGTTTCTATCACAAAATATTATCTATGAAATTCATCAACCAATCAATCAAAAGGTTCATCTAACCTATCCTATTAGTGATGTCAGTCACACAATCATCAAACTTGGAGTTTCTATCACAAACTCTTATCAATCAATCAATCAATCAATGCATTAGTTATCATATCTGCTCATGTGAGATCTTTATCAATCTCTTTGAGCACCTATCAGTGACGCAAGTCACGACATCATTAAACTTGGAGTTTCTATCATAAACTCTTATCAAAAGGTTAAACACACCTAACCTATTAATAATGCAAGTCACGACACACATCAAAATTGGAGTTTTTATCATAAACTCTTATCAATCAGAAGGTTAACCATACCTATCCTCTCAGTGACAAGGTTACAAAATCACCATATTCAGAGTTAATATCATTAACTCTTATCAATCAAAACCCAACCTATCAGTAACGTAGTCATGAAAAAAATAACTTGGAGTTTCTATCATAAACTCTTATCAATCAAGTAATCAAATCAAATCTATCTTATTAGTGATGCAGTCACACCATCATTGAAGTTAATATATTAACTCTTATGAAATCGAATCTATCATATCAGTGATGAAATCATGTAATCATTGACATTGGAGTTTTTATCAGAAACTCTTATCAGTCACACAAATCGATCCAATCTATCCTATCAGTGACTCTCATCAATCATGAAGTCATTGCAGTCAATTAAACCTATCAAATCATCAATCCTCAAGTTTATATCATTGATCCTCATCAATCAGGAGGTCAATCAAACTCAATCTAGTAGTAACTCTCATCCATCATGAGGTCACGAAATCAATCAAACCTATCCAATCATCGAATCATGAGTTTATATATCATTGACACTCATAAATCATGAGGGCAATCAAACTCAATCAATCATCTAATTGAGAAAAAACATCAATGCAATCAAGAAATTGACATTTTATTGGGAGATCAAATCAAGTTAATTGACAACAATAATTGTTTAATTTATTAGGAAATGGATCAATTGTCAAAATCTTAAAAATTCAAAACTTAATTTGATTCATCTCCCAAGGGGGCATACTCACATCATTATCCAACCATCAGTGTCTGGGGCAAATGGAAAATTTTATCTGGGGCAAATCAAAAAATTTATCAGCATCATCAAACAAATTTTTTCTTTAAATCAACATGTCACCACACATCAATTCAAAGAGGGGAAAAATGTAGACCTATAAATCTGACCACCTAGTTAAATAAATATTTAATCCATAAAACAATTCTTCTTTTAATTAAATCATATTTAATTAATTCATCCTCAATTCCTCTATTAATTAAATCAATTATTCAATTTATTTAATTTAATTCATTTAACCACATTCTAGCCTTTAATTAAATAAATCACATTTATTTAATTAAATTCCCCCTTTTCCATTTAATTAAATTTCCATTTAATTTAAAATCCAATGGCATTTAAATAAATCAATATTTATTTGAATATCCTTCAAATGCAAGTTGTAACCCACCTTTTTGAAATAAATCAATTTATTTCAATTAAATCCTAAAATCCCTCCCCCACTTGCACTTTCTAGAAAATGCAACTTACAAATTAACCTACCTCCTAATCATGTCTAAACTCCTATTATGGCTTCTTTTAAAGTCTTCAAACCTTAAAAGGTTTCAATATAGAGACTTCTCAAACCTTTAATGACTCCCTTCAAGTCTTCAAGCATTTAATGCTTTATCCCTCTATTTCATTTAAATAAATTAAAAATTTATTGAAATAAAATCCAAAATCCACATGCACATTTAAATAAATTAATATTTATTTAAAATCCTAAGACCCATCCCACTTGCATTCTCCTACAAAATCAACTTGCACGATAATTCTCCTACATTCTTCTAAACCCTTTTAATTAAGCCTCATCCTCTCCTAAACATTTGCACAATCTTAAAACCAAAATAACTCTCAAAGTCTTCCAAAACAATAAAGGCTCTTACAAACATTAAAATCCTTTTTACCCCAAAGTCTTCCCAAGCCTTTAAGGTTTAAATCTAACTAACCCATCTTTGACCCTTGGTTAGAAACTTTCTCTCTAACTCAACCATCCATTTAACCCACAAGGTCTCTTCAAGCATTCATTGCTTTGACCATGGTTATCCCTTTAACCCTTGTACAAGAGTTTATCCTTTGGATAAAAGATTTATCCACTAACTCAACCTTAACCTTACCCCCTAGGGTAACCATCATATCCTCTCAAGCATTTAATGCTCCTTATCTCTCCTCACAAGGCTCCTTATGGTGACTCTTGTCAACATAGGACTGGGTTGAAAGTCTCACATGGATTGAGTATCCTTCAATCATATCCCCTGTTAAGATTACTTAATATTAACCATCCAATTCCCCATTTCTTTTATAAATAGATCTCATTTCCTTCATTATCATCATCCAAGTTTTCATGCATCCAGATTATAGTTCATTTTTTCAAGCTTTTGCCTCTCTTTGTTAACCATCATTTTAAACATTTAGAAGCATGTTAGTATAGTATTTTATCATGTTAGCATAGCTTGTTTAACTTTCATTATCATAGCATAATCACCATCATAACTATCTTTCATTATCATATCATAGATCTTAGTTGCATTTGCATATAGATATTTTATCATCTCATCCCTCATTCTTGGAGTTGTCATTCCAAGAGTCAATTGCTCAATGATCTAAGAGCAATCATGACTCAAGGAATCCTATGAGATCTAGAGATCAATGGAATGGTTTTGAGAGGATATTGGTTTAAAGTTGTTTAACTTGTTTTATCGTTCATATATAATGTTTCATTGTCATGCTTGTTCATTTAGTTCTTAATTGACCACTAACCATCTTTCTTACATACAATAATGACTAAAGATATCATGCAACATCTCAATTTGACCAATATCATACCTACACTACTGTCCTTTAATTAGCAGAAAAATCAGCTATTAAGCTAGGCAATATAATGGAATATATTATGGTGACCCTTGACTCTTGGGAATACCCTGCAAATTTCATGATCTTATCTCCTAAAGCTACTCTAGGAGGATATCTTATAATCTTGGGGAGGCCATGGTTGGCCATCGCAAATGCCTATATAGGTTGTAGATCAGTGGATATGACTATCTTTAGTGGGGATAGTACTAGGAAATTGACTCTCTATCCACCAACTCAACCATATGAAGAATCAAACCGAGCCATTTGGCTTGACCTAGGAGAAGAACAAGAGGAAGAAGTTAAATCTATGGAAAACCTAATGATGCTTGATAAAAGTCCTCTTCTCCAACTACAAGATGAAGATCAAGTTTTAGCCCAAGTGTTGAACAATGAATGTGAGTAGGATATTCAAAATGAGAGCAATCTAAGTTATTCTGCATCTTCATTGCATATGTTATTACCTCAATCTAATCTTTGAAAAAACTTTACATCATTAATAACAACCTTTCTGAGAAACAACAAAAATCTTTGGAAAAAAATTTGCTAGAAAATAAGAAATCATTTTCTTGGGACTACATTGATATGGTAAGATTGGATCCCAAGATTTATACTCATATAATATACATTCATGAGAATGTCGAGCCAATCAGGCAACCACAAAGGAGAGTAAACCCTGTACTTAGGGAGATTGTTAAGATTGAATTACAAAAATTGTTATATGTTGGTTTTATTTACCCAATCTCAGATAGTGAATGGATGTCCCCCTTGGTTATTGTGTGAAAGAAAGGAGGAAAATGGAGAGTATGTGTAGATTACAGGGAATTGCATAAGGCCACAAAGAAGAATCACTTTCCACTACCCTTCATTGATCAAGTTCTAGACTCTATAGTGGGTAAAAAGCATTTTTATTTTCTTGATGGTTTTAGTGGCTATAACCAAATTCAAATAGCACCAAAAGATCAAGAAAAGACCACATTTACCTACCCATGGGGAACCTATGCATACTTTGTTCTTCCATTTGGATTGTGTAATGCTCTAGCAACTTTTCAAAGGTCAGTTTTAAGCATCTTCTCAAATATTTTAAATAATTGTATGGAGATCTATATGGATGACTTCACTACTTATGGAGATGACTTCCAAGAAGCACTTGATAACCTAACTAAAGTTTTAAAAAGGTATCAAGGAGATAACCTTCCATTGGATAGTGAAAAATGTTTTCTCATGATGCAGGAGGGAGTAGTCTTAGGCCACTACATTTCAGCCCACAACATTCAAGTGGATCCAGCTAAAATTGAGGTAATAAAAAATCTTCCAACGCCTACCAAGAAGAAAGATATTCGTAACTTTCTAGGTCATGTTGGTTATTATAGAAGATTTGTCAGGAATTCAAGTACCATAGCAAGTCCCCTATATGGCTTGCTACTCAAAGATGTGGATTTCCAATGGAGCATGTGAGA
This sequence comes from Cryptomeria japonica, assembly GCF_030272615.1. Taxonomy (NCBI): domain Eukaryota; kingdom Viridiplantae; phylum Streptophyta; class Pinopsida; order Cupressales; family Cupressaceae; genus Cryptomeria; species Cryptomeria japonica. The sequence continues at coordinate 143,208,075 of NC_081406.1, forward strand.
AGGCATTTCAAGATCTCAAGGTTCTTCTCACCTAAGCACCATTTCTCCAAGGGCCTAAGTGGAACCTTCCATTTTACATCTATATTGATGCCTCTGATCATGCAGTAGGTGCAGTCTTGGCTCAAATTGATGGTAACATTGAAAATGAAGTTTACTATATCAGCAAGAACCTCCAAGGTGCAAAATTGAATTATTCTATCACCAAAAAAGAGATGTTAGATGTGATTTATGTTCTCAACAAATTCAGACACTAAATTACTAGATATCGGATATATGTTTACACAAATGACTCATGAATCAAATACCTCATGAATAAGTTAGTTGTTTTAGGTAGACTTGCTAGATGGCTCCTTATGCAAGAATTTGATATCACCATCATAGATAAACCAAGAAAAACAAATGTTTTAGCAGATTTCTTATCAAGGCTCCAACATCAATCTCAAGAACCTTCTATTGATGATTCCTTCCTAGATAAACTTATATTTGCTATCAGCATTCATACACCCTGGTATGTTGATATAGAAAATTACCTAGTTACTGGTAAAGTACCTTCACATTTCTCACTTAAGGAAAAGAAGTGTTATGCCCTGCATCATGCACCACAACTTTTCACTTACCAAGCTGGGGGGGCCCTTCTTCTTTGCTTTGTTTTCGTTCTATTTTCTTTTCATTTGCACTTCGAAACCATAGGTTTTCGAGATCTCTGAGTGCATTTTGATCCTTTTGTTTCTTTTGCTTTGTTTGGAAACCCCGAAGCCTTCATTTTTTTCCACTTTGGAACTTTGATACTTCAGGATCCTGGAATCCCGAAGTGTCCCTTCGTTGGTTTCTCCTTGTTTTCAGAACTCTGGAATCCTAGAGTCCTGAAGTTTTGTGTTTTCTTCTTGGAACCTCTAGATCCCGAAATTCTAGAATCTCGAGTTCTCTTTTCGTTTTGTTTGTTCTTTCTTCAGAGTTTAGGAACTTCAGAGTTTCAAGGTCATTCTCCTTTTGACCTCCAGAACCCTAGGATCTTGGAACCTTAAAGTTGTTTGCGTGCCTCGGAGCCCCGCGTTGTCGTTTGTTTGTTGTTTGTCTTTGGTTGTCACGCGTATTTTTGGTTTTGTGTCATTACGTGTTGTCGCTCATGCATCTTTATATTTGTGTGTGCAACTTCTTGTTGGTCATTGTTGTCGTCATGTCGTTGCTCGTTTGCATTTTCGCTCTTTGTGGCTTCATCATTTGTTGCCTAATTAGTTTAGGTTAGCGTAGGCGTGAAAGATCTACAAAAATCCAAAAAAATTGAAAAATCTGAAAAATAAATAAAAAAATTGAAAAACCTTTGAAAAATAACAAAAAAATAAAAAAATTGTGAAAAAATACAAAAAGATTAAAAAATTACAAAAAATAATAAATAAATAAAAAGGAAAATTTAAATTTATTTAGATTAAAATTAAATATTAAAATTGATGGAAATTTATATTGATATTTTGATTATTTAAATTTTTTTAAGTTGTTTAAATTTTAACAATGTTTAAAATTTGAATTAATTTTGAATTCTATATATATTGAGAATATTAATATAAATTTGTGTTTAAATTTTAATATTTAAAGTTAGTCTTCATAAGTTTTAATAAACTTGCAATAAAAATTAATATTAATTTAAATTTTAAATTTAAATTTCATTTTAATTGCTTCATAATTTAAATTTTATTTAAACTTCAAAGGCTTGAATATAATTTGAGTTTAAAATTTTAATAAAATTAAAAATTTAAATTTTAAATTTAATGTTAATATTTGAGTGCTTTAGACAACAAATAAAGAAGTCCTCCGAAATTTCGAACTCAGAATCATGGAAGTTCAAAAAATTTGTAAGCCCAAACAGTAAAAAACCTTATGACTAAGAGTCGTGTGCGAGGAAAAAAATGTGCTTCAGTAGCATTACACGGAGATAAAGAAAAAGACAATGAAAAGAAAAAGACAATGAAAAGAAAAATGCAAGAATAACGATTAGAGCAAGCAAGCAAAAAAAATATATTAAGTCAAGCAACATTCATCATATTTTGGAATATGGTGGCTTTTGGCAAAGGGCATTTAAAAAAAAAGAAATTTGGATTTAAATCAACTTTTAGGATTTAAATCAACTTTTATTGATTTAAATTCATTTCTTTTTGTTTGTAAATTAATTATTCCCTTTTTGTTTTTTAAGAAAATCTATATGTGGTCGGGCCATGGAAAGGGATCTTTTAAGAAAAGGGAGTTGATTAAATATTTAACAATGTTTTAATTACTTTGTTAGTGAATTAATTTTAAATATTTTAATGTGTAGGGATAAATATGGAGGGAGATAAGCTCTAGTCAAAATAGAGATCATCAAGATTAAGGGTTCAAGATGCAGTCCAATTAGGGCAAACTCAACATCAAAATTAGAAAGCTCTTGTCAACTGGAACCAATTTTGAATTGCAAAAGAAAAACTTTGTCTTTTTATGCATCAATTGGGGAATCGATCTGATGTTTCTAAAGGGGATTTTTTCAGGGGAAATATCTATATATTGAAGCTAATTGCTCATTATAAGGGGTTAGATGCTCTAAAATTAGACTTTTCATAATTAGGAATTCGGAATTAGAAGTATTTTAAGTGTTGGAAAATTTCTAGAACTTGGTTGAAGGTCATTCTAGATCTTTTTCATTGCATTTTCATGTTAATGTAGCTGGAAGCAATTTGATGTAAGCAAAATCAGACATTTAGTGTGACAAATCTACTAAATAATTGTCCTCATTCGAAGGTGAATATATGAACTTCAATTTGATTTCCTATTTACTTCAATTGTTTTCTTTCATATGATGAATGTTTGGTGTCCTTTTGTTTGATTCAACTTCCCAAATCCGGAGAGAGTTGTGTTTGCATTGCTTCAATCTACGCATGGATATGGCGATTGATGTTAATGTCAATGTAGTTTAGTCTTTCTTTCCATTGAATCTAGCTTCATTAGTATGTTAAATTGCTAATTTGCATGCTGATGTATGTTTATGTTCCAATTTCCTCTAGGTTTAGTTGATATTGTCAGATGGAATGAATGTTGAATGTTTATCATCTTCTTGCATCCCCTTCCTCTTTTGTTATTTCTTTCTTTTTGGTTAGCCTAGTTTTAGTTTAGTTTTTTGACTAATGCAGATAAATCAAAATGTTATGAATCAACAAGCCCCTTAACAGGTACAACTACATCAAGCCACCAAGTTACCCAACATCATCATGACCCAACTAGAGAGACCTTGGAGTTGTTGATCTTTCGAGATTCATTGCTTTTCAAGAGAGTTGGTATGTGCATTCATGTTCTACCTGCTTGTTGGTGAGGGTGCCAAAACCCATCAACAAGAAGATCTTTATAGAAAAGAGTTTTCCATTCACTTGGGTCACTAGATGTTTGTTTTACACCAGACCAGATAATGTTATGAGGAGATGCATCAGAGAAGATGAGACCTATAATATTCTTCATGCCTACCATGATGAACCTTGTGGAGGCCATTTTGCTACCAAAAAGGCAACCATGAAAATTCTTAACGCAGGTTAATATTGACCTACACTCCATAAAGATACCATGAAATATACGAAGAAATGTGATGGATATCATAGGATGGGAAGACCCACCAGGTCCGATGAGATGTCTCTACAACCACAAGTAGTTGTCACACCTTTTGATAAATGGGTAATGGATTTTATAGGTTCAATAGATCCACCCTCTAATGGGAAATCGTATATATTGGTGTGCACTAATTATCTCACCAAATGAGTGGATGTTAGAGCCATGAAACATGTCAAGGATAACAAAGTTGCAAAATTTTTGTATGAAGAAATTTTCACCAGGTATGGGTACCTAGAGAAATTGTTACAGATCAAGGTGCACAGTTCACATCTAATTTGATCACAACATTGGTAGAAGAGTATAATATTCACCACAAGAAGTCTACACCTTATCACCCACAAGCCAATGGGGAAGTTGAAGTGACCAACATAGAAATTATGACCATTCTGACAAAAAAAGGGGAAATTCATAGGAAGGATTGGGCAAACTGCTTGCGGGCTTATAAAAGTTCTTGGAAAACAACTACAAGATTCACTCCTTCTGAACTTGTTTATGAAAAAATAACAACCATGCCTATAGAATTTGAACACAAGACCCTCAGAACTACATTGAACCTAGGGTTGGATTTATCAACAACGCAACAAGAAAGGATACTACAACATAATGCATTGGATGAACTAAGATAGTTAGCTCTACAACATACATCTCCGATTTAGCAACAATGCATCAAGTGGCATGATCAATATATCAAGTCAAAGAAATTTCATGCAAGAGATTGGACTTTATTGTATGATTCTAGATACAAGGATAATCTCAGGAAACTACACACTAGATGGCTTGGGCCATGAAATTGATGAGGTATATTTCAATGGTGCAGTCAAATTGGCCACCATAGATAATATGCAATTCAAATTTTTGATTAATAGCCATCATCTATGCCTCTACAACAAGCCATTAACTAAAGCGGAATTCATGCAACAATTTGATGAGTTCAAATTATCCGCTTCTCCTGTAGCCATTAATGGTCGTCCTCTGGACCCACCACAAGTTTAGAACATTCCCATCTTCACATAATAAAGGCTCCATTTCTACATGGAGTTCATTTCTCTTTATCCATTCCACATCACCTCAACTTCATTCATTTTTCTTATCTTTCACTGTCACCTCCACAATCATATTCTGCTCATGCATATTTTGAAAGCATCTTTTACTCTACACATGCCAACTGTCACTCTAGTGCATCAGGATATCTTCACTTTATCATGTAAGTACTTACTCTTACACTTCATGATTATAATCTTTTGCAACATCTATTATTGTCTTTTTAAAGATGAGAATATTTGTATTTGCATTCATGACTCCTCTTCCGCATTGTGGACACTTGCATCTACCTCAAGTTGGGGTGGGGCAGGGGTAGGCTGGGGGAGGGGAGGGGTAAGGGGTGGGGGGGCGAAGGGTAAGGGAGGGGGGATGGGGTAGTTTGAAATTTGAAAATTTCATTCAAATTATGGCATAAACCTTGGTCACATGCTACCTTGGGTTGGTTGCCCAACTTAAATATTAAATCAATAAATTTAAAAAAGGCTATGTGATCAAAGTCATTTGATTCATCTATCAAACTGATTCCTTGTTTCTTGTGTTGTACTTTCCTTTTGTAAAATTGTGTCATAAGTTTATCTAGTAAGGTTCAGGAAAGAAAGAGTTCCATAATAGAAACTACAAAGAATACCATAAGCGTTTCTTGAAAAACTAGGCATTTGAACTCAACAAGAGTTAAATTTTCAACAACAGGAGGTCCCCCAATTCACCACGAACCTATAGATTTACTTTGGAGGACCAGGATTGTGAGCCTTTGTTTAGAGGATGTGGTTAGTTAGATTACTTCCTTAAACTACATGCTTTAAATGAAGAAGTTGCCTTGGAATTTGCACACACTGAAAGATGACCAAGCAATGGTCAAAGGGTTAAGAGTTCCTATTACAAAACAAAGAATTGTACAAATTATATGCTTACCTATGACTGGAGAACCATTTCCATAGAACAAAGATGCTAGGTCAGCTAGAGCCTAGTTTACAAAGCATGTTGATCCTCCACTGCAAGTTTCTCATCAGGGAACAAGGCAATTGTCATTACCACCACCTTGGGAGCATAGGGTAACATATATCATAATGTATTTGACCTCTGAGGGACACCAATCATAGTTGCACTCCATTTGATTCAAGCTTTTGTGTCATTTAAGGTATGGACATTTGATGAATGTTCTGAATTCCCTTTACAACATGCTGAATTAGATGGCTATGCAAGTGTAGAAAGGTAATATGCAAGCTAGTCTCAACTTTTTTTGTGACTTGAAGATTGTTAGACAATGTGCTAAAGTTGTTTTTATGCATGAGATAGGTTTGTTGGGAAAATGTGGATTAGCAAGCCCACTTAAAAGAAGGCCTATCACCTGAAAATGTAGTCATCTGAAATTGCTAGCGTGGAGATAGGGACATGTTCCATTTTCCTCTACTAGAATGTGGAGTTTTTTAGTAACTATGCATTTACCTATTTAAACAAAGAACCTTTCTTAATTTTATGCAATTTTGGTGCAACCAATTATGAATATTTAATGCTTCTCAAGTGAAGAAAATATCCATAGAGTGTGGGTTTTGACTTACATCAGTGTCACCTATGGGCAAAATACAACCATTTCTTAAATGATACAAAGACTTTCACATGCATGTTAATCATATATTGAAAATTGAAACAAACATGCATAACACAAAGTTCTTTTTGCAACAAACACCTATGAATATAACATGTGCAGAAAAGGCATGCAAATATGACAACTAATATATGATTTTATTTTGCAAATTCTTTGATCAAGACCCATACTTCACAATTGAGCCAAATAAATTTGACGACTTTCAAAACACATCGAGTTGTTGCTGAGCGTGTTGCATGCTCCTTTGGAGTTGGTGAAAGAAAATGAAAAAAGTAATTTGTTTACATTTCAACACTATAATTCAACGTCAAGGATTTAAATTGGAATTCAAAGCATCAAATTTCTCCATCAAATTTTGGATGGAGATGTGAACTGAATATACCTATCCCCTTATATTTGTATAAATTTGAAAAGTGCGTGCTCGAAATTATTTAAAATTATGTTTAAAAATTTGCATGCAAATATATTTATAAATGATAATAGCTTAAAATACCAAGGCAGAAAGTTCACATTCTAATAGCTTAAAATACCAAAGCAGTAAGAAAGCAGTAGGATATTCAGTAATATGAAAGGATCACTCGATTGCTACTTGAGAAGAGAGGTAAAAATACCAAAATCACTTAGATTTGTCAATCACAGTTCAGAAGAAGAACAACTGAAGACAATTCAGTCCTAGTAGGAAAATATAAAGACAATTATGTCTATTGTCAGATTAGTTAGCTGCAAATATTATACATTATCAAAGTAACTTTCTTACCCTTTGCAAGAAATAATTGATTTATACATAAGTAACACTAAAATGAATGCAAAAATATCAATTTCTAGACCTGGGAAAATATGTATCCAAGAGTGATTTTGAATAACTGGCACTCACCAAGACATGAGAACTATGCCACCCTAGAAATAACAAAAGAATCATCACTTACAAAGTCCTTTAATTTTTGCATTTGACGAACTTGAACCAGCCCGTCAAGTATTCGGACAGTTGAATCACCTGGAGCACAACCTTCTTTCTTCATTCGATAAATCACCCAAAATGTTTTTTCAAGGTCATGTCTTTCATGGAAGGTGTCTAATAATATATTGTATGTTATAATGTCTGGAACTAAATGATTTGTTCTCATCTCACTCAACATCGAGAGAGCCATGTTAAGTTTGTTTTCCTTGCACAAAGAAGCAATCAATATACTATAGGTTACAACATCGGGAGCAATACCACCCACTTTCATCTTTGAAAAATACTTCAAAGCCTTATCCAATTCACCAATTTTGCAATGGCTGTCAATTAGACCTTATTAAAGAGTGAATGTGCTCTAGAAAAAACTCCTGCCTTGCACAGGCCATCAATGACTTTGTTGTATGTCACTTCATCAGGTTTCAAATCCCTTGTCGCCATCTCCTCTAAAATCTTCCCTACCATCTTCATTTCTCCTGTTCTACAGAATGCACATATTAGAGTAGTATATGTGATTACATCAGGATGATTTCCCCTATTTTCCATCTCAGAAATAAGTGTAAATGCTTCCATTTCCCTGTTACTGTGACATAAACCATCAATCAGAGTGCTATAGGTAACAACATCTGGGGAGTAGCCTTTGCTTAGTATATTTTTAAACAACTTTTGAGCCTTTTCCACTTCATGCAATTCACATAGGCTGCGTATCAAAGGATTATAAGTAATGACGTCCGGCTGTACACCCCTTCAGGTCATGTTATGAAAACAATCCCAAGCCTTGTCCATCCTGCCATCTTTGCACAATCCATCAATAACCGTACTAAATGTCACTACATCAGGAAAAGGACCAAACTCCATTATTTGTACAAACAGATGGTAGGCTTTGTCTATTTTTCCAGCCTTGCAAAATCCATTTATCAGACTATTATAAGTATAGCTGTCAAGAAAATGATCGTCTTGTAACATTTTACCTACTAATCCTAGAGCTTCATCTATTCTTCTCCTTTGCAAAGACCATCAATCATGGTGTTGTATGTAACAATATCTAGAGTGCAGTAACTATGTTTCATTCCAGCTACTAACCTCAAGGCTTCATCTTCCCTTCCCACCATGCAGAGACCGTTTATTAGGGTATTGCACACAATAATATTAGGAGAAATGCCAGTTTGTATCATCTCAGCAACCAAAACAAGAGCTTCAACTATTCTACCTCTTTTGTATATCTCGTCAATTAGTGTGTTGTATGTAACAATATCTGGAGAGCAGTAACTATTTTTCATTCCAGCTACTAACCTTAGAGCTTCATCTTCCCTTCCCATCTTGCAAAGACCATTAATTAGGGTATTGCATGGAATAATATTAGGAGAAATGCCAGTTTGTATCATCTCAACAAACAAAACAAGAGCTTCAACTACTCTACCTCGTTTGCAGATCCCATCAATTAGGGTGTTGTATGTAACAATATTTGCAGTGCAGTAACTATGTTTCATTCCAACGAGTAACCTTAGGGCTTCATCTTCCCTTCCCACCTTCCAGAGACCATTAATTAGGGTATTGCATGAAATAATATTAGGAGAAATGTCAGCTTGTATCATCTCAGCAAACAAAACAAGGGCTTCATCTACTCTACCTCTTTTACATATCCAATCAATTAGGGTGTTGTATGTAACGATATTAGGGAAACAATGAACGTGCCTCATTCCGTGCGAAATCCCAAGTGCTTCCTCCATTTGATCCCGTTTACATGAAGCCTTTATGAGGGTGTTATAAGTGACAACATCTAGATGTATTTCCATCTCTTTCATTTCAGCAAGAAGGGTGTTGATTCGAGGGATATCACCAGAGTTTCCAAGGCTACCCAAAAGCGCGTTGAAGGATATGACATCGAGAGGACGATGTTAAGTAATGATTGAATGTACAAGGTCCCAGGCCTTGTTCGCATTTCCCAATTTTCAGAGGGCAGTAATATACTCAGTGAAGTGCTTAACATTAAATTTGTGGGTGATGTGAGGAGGGGGTTTGTCCTGTTTGTGTGTATGTTCATGTTGAGATGAGGAGGTTTTGGAGTATTGTTTGGAAGAATGAGGAGGATGAGGATGAGGATGAGGAGAAGGTACTTGTTTAAAGAGGGGGAATCGTATCCATTTGAAGTTGGGGAATCGTATCCATTTGAAGTTGTGCATCATTATCTCCATATTAATATTCAAGCGCGTAACAGAGCAGGGCAGAGGAGAACGAAACCCTCACTTATCTTCTCTAACCTTCCTTCTCTCAAGCTGAGAATTTTTTAATAAGTCTATACTATTTGGGGTCTGGTATTATAGTTCATAGATTTAAAAAATTAAAAAATAGTAAATTTATTTTTTTTTGGTTGAATTTTTTTAATTAAAAGAGGGGTAACAATTTATCTAGTCAACATCACATAATAACCTCCGTGGGATTAGAATAATGGTGGACGGTGATGGCAACCATGGATGACGAATTTGGGTGGGGTGGCAAGGCCACAGCCTATGTGGCCACGACCACACAATACAAACACTCTTAAACAATGCAGGTGTATCACGGTTGGTAGATGACGATTTTTCTGAATAGCAAGTGCATGGCGCTAGGATTGATGATTTTCAGGAAAGGACGACACCGGTCCTTCCTCACAGGCAGATGCGATGGGCAAATGTGTTGTTTGATGACCATGATTTGGCTCAATTACAAACTTCTAATCATTCTCCTCAATGGGTTGTCAAGGATGGTCACTGGCGTGACTTGGCTTATGACAAATTCCTGCCGGCTTCGTCATATTTTCGTAAATTTACAGGTAATTCTATTCCAAAACCTTCATGTTCTTATTATAAATCTTTTGTTCCCAAGGCATTAATATTTCAGGGCATTCTGGGTCCTCCTCCTGTTGATCACCCGAAGACTCCTTTTAAGCGTTTTCATTCCTTTTTTGGTTCTAAAAAACCTAGGAAGCGTAGATTTGTTTCACCTCAACCACCATTCAAAATTTGTGATGGCTCCCCACGTTCTGATGGTTTTTCCTCATTAGCTCCTTTTGGATCTCCCTCCCAGGATTGTAATCCTTCCCTCCCATCTTATGTCACTTGGCCAAATAACACTTTGGTTTCTAACCCTCACTTTCTTTCTTCCCTGAATGACATTCGTGTTGCTAAACGAGCTCCCTTCCATCCAAATCCACTTTCCCATAAGTCTCCCTCTGCATTTTCCGATTCAATAAGGGGTAATCCTCATTCTTCTGTGTAGTATAAGGTTATATTCCCCGATTACATGATTCAGGACTGTGTGAAGTTATTACGTTCTACTGCCCTCATTGGTAAGCTTCTTTCTTCGGTTTCTTTTAGTAAATTGTTAACATGGGCAAAGTCTAATTGGGATGGTATGAAGGATTTATTTCTGTTTGATAAAGATTCTCTATATTTCACTATGATTTTCGATTCTGAAAAGTATAGGGATTGTGTGCATAGATTTAAAGGGTGGTTTTGTTTTGGGATAGGAATTTTTACTCATGCTTGGTCTCCTCATTTTGATATTCAATCGGCGAAGCCACGGTTTATGCCCTTCTGGGTAACTTTCCCGGGTCTTCCTTTGGAGTATCGTGATGTCTATATGGTTGAAATCCTGGCAAACAAATTGGGCATCTTTATTAAGGATGATTTAGTTCCTTTTGAACGAACTCATCTTTCAGTTAGGGTTTGTTTGTTATTAAATCTGTCTAAACCTATTCCTTCTGAGATTACTATTTGCTCCAAATATGGTGCGTGGATTCAGCCTATGGTAATTCAAGATTCGATCACTATTCATCCTTGTGCTCTGTTACTTGGCCATTTCACCTCTCAATGTTGTGGTGATTCTGATGCACCTTTACAAGTTTGTTCAGATTTTTCATCTGATTTTCACCAATGTTCCTTTTTTAAAAGTAAGAATCGTCAGTCTTTGAAAGATCATAATGTTAAGGATTTTGCTCCTTTACCTCTTTTTGTTACATCTCTCGTTCCTTTTTTCTAGATATACCATATGTGATGTGCCTCTGATGGATTTTACTTTTCTCTGCTCTCTGGCCGTGTTCTTCTTTGTTATGTCTGCCATTCGTCGGTTTTGTTCTGTTTCTTCAAACTTGGTTAAGTTTCTTCCTAGTCCTTTCAAGGATTATTGGTCTTCTGAATTTCATTTTGAACCTTTTCTGTTCTCCTCTATGAGTTTTTTTTCAAATTTCTTGTCCTTCGGTTTCGTTTCCAAAATTGTTGTTACCTTCTAATGGTTGCACAGATCATTGCTCTATTAATTCTTCTCCTCATTCTTCTTTTGTGGGTCTGGCGGATGATACCAAAATTGTTCATAGCTTGATTTTTTATAGTGATTCTTTTTTGCCCATTCCAAGGTCTCCTTCTTCTCTTTCCATTTCTGAAGAGAAGATTTAGCTTATTGCTTCAAATATTTTATTTTTAGTTTCTTCTGATCTATTTGATGAGATTGCTACAAAGGAATTTCTTGAATTTTCTTTTTCTTCTGCATCTGCCTCTTCGGGGCCTGTCCATGATGGTTGTCATGTTTCCTCTTCTCAGCCAAATTCAGTTGAAGGTGTGGATGCGGATCTTATTGATAGTCCTTCTTCAACTATTTCTAATTTGTATGGATTTGATTTCTCTCAGAAGTTAGCCTTGGAGCAATCTCCTTCTGTTTCCCCCCTATTGTTAAAACTCCTAAGAAGAGGGGTCGAAAACCAAAATTGGCTAAAATCAAGGAGGAGATTGCGGCTGGTATTCAATCCACTATTGTAGAGAAATTTTCTTCCCAAGTCAAAACAAGGAGGGCATGTTGCTCTCCTTGTGATAAATGAGGATTTTATCTTAGAATGTCAGGGGCTTAAATGCCCCTGACAAAAGGGGAAGGATCAAGAAATTTCTTGATTCTTCAAAAGTGGATATCATCTCATTGCAAGAGTCTAAACTTTCTCAGGATTCTTTTGATAACATAATTTCCAAATGGTCCCTTTGGAAAGTTGTTCATGTTCCTTCTTTGGGTGCTTCTGGTGGTCTCATAACTTTATGGAATCCTAAATCAGTCAAAGTTGAGATGTTATCTTTTGCTTCTCATTGGCAGTTGTTAAAGGTTGACTGGTTTGAAGTCTCTTTTGTTCTATTTAATATTTATGGTCCGACTTCTCCTTTAGATAAAACTGACTTATGGGATTCCTTATCTAAATTGTTTTTACGATATGATAATTTTTTTATTGTGCTTGTGGGTGAATTTAATGCTCTCCTTTCCCCAGATGAAAAAAGAGGGGGTAATCCTACAACTCAGAAGGTTATTGATGACTTTTCTTCCTTTGTACAAGACAATGTGTTATTCGATATTTTCCCTTCTAACGGTTCTTTCACTTGGACTAATAGGAGATCTAAATGCTAGATTGCCTCTCACCTTGACAAATTTCTTATTTCCCCAAACCTACATTTGAGCAACTTTTCCTTTTCTTCTGAGATTCTTACCTCCTCAGATTCTAACCATTTCCCAATTTTGCTCAATTTTGATAAATTGGATCAGGTTTCCTCTGTTAGACCTTCTTTTAAGTTTGAGAAAATGTGGTTCACTCATCCTCATTTTCTTTCTTTATTAAAGAAATGGTGGATAAGTGCTCTGTTTTGTAAAGGTACTAAGATGTTTCAATTTTATTCCAAACTGAAATTTGTGAAATGTCAAATTATGGCTTGGAATAAATTGGTCTTTAAGAATATTTTTCATGAAAAAGAGGCAGTTGCCAATTATTTGAAGGTTGTTAATGAGGAGATTATTATAAATGGCACTAATTCCTCCACTAATGATGCTCAAAAGAAATTGCAAGCTTACTAGGAGATCCTTTCCCCCCTAGTTGAAATCTATTGGCAGCAAAAGTCTCATGAGGTTTGGCTTAAAGAAGGTGACAGGATTACTGCCTTCTTTCAAGATGCAGCCAAGCTTAAACAAGTTGCTTCTACAATTTTTAGTATTAAGGATTTTAAGTCTGGTTATGTCCTTAATTCCTATCAGCAGATTAGAGAGGAGGGGGTGTCTTTTTTTAAGGAATTGTTATCTCCTTCTTTTTCTTCTTCCTTTATGGATCATCATGTGGATTTGCTTTTAGATTCTATCCCCTCCCTTGTTTCTCATGATGTAATGACTTTCTTATGAGGCCTTTTTCTTTAGATGAGCTTCATTTTGTTGTTTTTTCCATGGCCCCTGGCAAAGCTTCGGGTCCTGATGGGTTGGCTATCTTGTTCTTTCAGAAATGTTGGGATTTTATTGGTTTTGACTTATTAATGGCTTTGGAAGAGTCTAGGAGGGGTGGGTATATCCTTAAAAAATTTAACATCACTTATATTGCCCTTATCCTAAAATCTAAGAATCCCCAAACTTTTGCTGAATTTAGACCCATTTCTTTGTGCAACTCTATTTACAAAATCTTCACCAAGGCTATTTATTTAAGACTTAAAATTCTCCTTCCTCGTATCATCTCTCCTCAAAAAGGAGGTTTTGTTTTGGGTCGAGAAACTCATGAGGGAGCAATTGTTGCTCATGAAACTTTACAGTCCATAAATTCGTCCAATATCCCAGCTTTTGTGGTCAAACTTGATATGATGAAGGCTTAAGATAAAGTTTGCTGGGCTTTTTTGCTCAAAGTTTTGAGAAAATTTGGTTTCTCTGAAAGCTGGTGTAAATGGATCAAGAGTTGTATTTCTACTGCTTCATTTTCTGTCATCATTAATGGAGCTCCCTCTAGATGCTTTTCTTCAACCCAGGGTGTTAGACAAGGAGATTCTTTATCTCATTTCTTATTTATCATTATGGCAGAAGCTTTTAGTCTACTGGTTATTAAGCAAAGGGATCTGGGCTTTTGGCAAGGGCTGTTAATTCCTAATTCTAATATTTCAGTCACTCATAACCTTTTTGATGACGATACACTTTTATTTGGGTCTTCTTCTATTCAAGAGGTTACTCATATTAAATTTATTCTGGATACTTATACTGCTGGATCTGGCCAACAGATTAGCCCCCATAAATCCAAGATCTTCATTTTTAATACTCCTTAGTTGGTGGCTCATAGAATTGTGAATATCTTAGGTTTCCTAGTAGACTCTCTTCCTTCTACCTATTCAAGGATTCCTTTCTTTATGGGATCTGCTAAGTCTTCTTTTTGGAATTCGGTTACTGAGAGACTTAAGTCTCATATTTCTGCTTGGAAGGCTAGGTGGTTGTCTCTTTCAGGTAGGATACTTCTCATTAAAATGGTCCTATTTGCCATTCCTAATTACTATATCTTAGTTCTTCAAGCTCACAGATCAGTTATCTCCCAAATTGAAAAGATTATTCGATCTTTTCTTTGGAAAAATAACATGATAGGAGATAAAAAGATTCTATTGATTTCTTTGACCAAGATGTCTCTTTCCAAGAAAGTTGGTGGTGTTGGGATTCAAGACTTATCTAAAAGAAATAGGGCTTTTGGGGGAAAACTAGTTTGGTCTATGTATACTAAGCCCCAATCTTTGTGGTGCTAAATTATGCAGGCTAAGTATTTGGATTCCCAGAATCCTGCTAGGATCTTCACAATTTCTAATCCTCCATAGGGGTCTGCTATTTGGAACTTTATGATCTCATGTAGGGAAGTGGTCTCTAATTTTCTCTCCTGGCAGGTCCATTCGGGGGAGGATATTCTTTTTTGGAAAGACTCCTGGAATGGCTTTCCCCCTCTTTCACAACATGATTCTCTTGCTTCTGTTTTAGTTGTTCTTTCTCAATCATGGGGAGTTAGATTGGTTGATTATGTAGATAGTGTTGATCTGTTTTCTCACAAGGTCTCATGTAAGGATCCCTCTACTCTTCCATTGTCCTTGTAGGAAATTCAAAATTTTAAATCTATTTTGCAAGATCGAGTGGCTTTCCTTTCTAACATCAAAGATCAACTTATTTGGTGCCCTTCTAAATCGGGAAACTACTCTGTTAAAGAAGGATATTTTGTTGTTCAACAAATGGCCAATCAAAATGCTCCTCATCGTGCCTTTTTGTTCTATTGGAATAATTCAGTATTACCTAAACCTGGTGTTTTTTCCTGGCTCGCACTGCAAAATAGAATTTTGTCTAGTGATCATTTAGTCAAATTTAATATTGCAACCTCCTTTTCTTGTGTCTTATGTGGTAAAGCTCTTGAAGATATCAATCATCTTTTTCTTCATTATGAGTTTGTGAGTAGTTGTTGGCATTTTGTCCTCCAAAATTTATCTCTTTCATTCCATTTAACTTTATCTTTATGGGACATGTTTCAATCTTGACCAGTTTTGTATTCATCTTCTCTATTTGTTTGTTTGTGGTTTATAATTCCCTCTTCAGTCATATGGGCCATTTGGTGGGAAAGAAACAAGCACATTTTTAGATGTGACTCATCAGATTTATCTATTGTTCTTGGGATTTTGGAAAGAAGTATTATTGAGCAAGTTAATGCTTATGTTCAGAAATATTTTAATATAAATTCAGAGTTCTCTTCCTGGGACAATTTTATGATTTCTTCTTGGAAAAGTATCATTATTCCTATATCACCTGCCTTTCCAAGGATTCGGAAAACACCTATAGACAGAAATTCCATAAAATGGCATCCTCCTAATGCCCCTTTTTGTAAATTGAATTTTGATGGATCCTCCCATGGAAATCCTGGTGATTCAGGAATAGGGATAGTTTTTTGTGATCATTTGGGTTCTTTATTAGCATTAAAAGCTATGCCAGTTTCTTCTGGCACAAATAATATGGCCAAGGCTTGTGCTCTTTTAGAAGGTCTTGTTATGGCTAAGGATTTGAATTTCAAATACCATCATATTGAAGGTGATTCGGCTATTGTCATTAATGCTTGCAAGGTAAGAAAAGCTGATAATTGGCATTTCTGATATATTCTTGAACAAATATGGACTTTTCTTGATACGTTTGAGCACCTCATCATCTCACATGTTTATCGTGAAGGTAATGCAATGGATGATTGCCTCGCTAATATGGGTTGTGACAAAACTGTTATTGATTCCTCTCAATTGGGGTGTGATTTGATGAGCTTCTCAAACCTATTAAGTATAGCATGTAGATAGTCGAGTATTTAATCTTTCTTATTATATGATTTCTCATTTATACAAGTTAATATTCTCTTCTCTTGGTGAGGTATTTCTTTTCATAATTCCATTTGGTTTTGATTTGAGGTACTTTGCTTTACTTGATCATCACTTGGCATTCATTAATGTTGAGTTGGTTGTTATTGATGTTGTTCGTGTGTTTGGTACTCTCTTCTGGTGCAAAATTTGGAGATATTTATTTTCACATTGGGAATATGTCCTTCATATGTCATTTAAAGTTTGGCGTGGCTTTGTTTTCATGATTATCTTTTTACGCCGCTTCTTTTGGTTTGTCGGATTTTTTATGATATATCTCCTCTTTCTTTTCATTTACAACATAAAAATTTTGGGCTTCATTTCTCTCTAGCATTTCCGCATTCACCTCTTCTCCTTTGGCATTTGTCTATAATGGCGAACCGCAGATCTCATGTCATTGGTGTCAGTCATGTTTTGGACCCTTGTGTTTCTTGTAAATTCTCTGTGTTCTATAGTATATATATATATATATATATATTGTTTGCAGGTGTTTTTTGGTGCAGGGGCATGCCAATTTTGGTTGCAAGAGTTCTTTGTTGTAGGGCCTTCAAGATATCCCATGAAGATGGATCTGTCCTTCAATGTTGGTTTAGTCCTCTTTCTTTTTGGAGCTCTCTTCTTCATTCACTGGGAATCCTATGTTATTTCTTTTTCATCTCCTTATTTTGTAAATAAGCTTGCATGCTCCTATTCTGTAAAATGAGCTTGCATGCTCCTATTTGTAAATGAGCCTGCATGCTCCTTTGCTGATCTCTATTTTGAAACTAGCTCCGGCTAGAGGATTGTTCACTACTTCTCTTCTATAGTCATGTTGATGAGCAATGGCCAGAGTTTTTCTTGCTGGTTCTTTTCTCTGGGAGCTCAATTTGAACCAGTTTTTAAATATATTGTAAAAATTATATATTATTAATAAGATATATCAAGTGGCATTGCCACCTTGCCCAAAAAAAAAAAGACACAATTTATCTAATCATATATTAGAAGAGTCACCGGTCTAACATAAAATAAATTATATTGTATTTATATATATTTTTAAATATTATATCAATATAATAATTATATTATATTGGTATAATAATATTATAGTTTATTATTATATTCTTTTAAAAAAATAAAAATTTATTAAATCACAAACAAGAGGGTCACAAAATCAGAAAACAAATTACATTTTATCTATATTTTTTTTATATTAGATAAATATAATATAATATTATATTGATATAGTAATATTATAGTTTATTATTATATTCTTATAAAAATCTTACTTTTTGTTTTCAATTGTTTTCTTGAATATGACTAATATAGTTCACACTAAATTTTTTTTTAAATAAACCAGACTTGCAAGAATCATAATCTATTTTTCATAAAATTAAAATATACATTAATAAATTATTTTAAAACAAAAATAAAACCTTAATAAATGAAATACACATGAATAAATAGATAGTTATTTTTTGTTTTTTAATAAGTAAAATTAAATTTATTAAAGTATAATTATTCAAAACTATACAATTAAACTTAAAAAAATAAAACATAAAAAATCAATAATAATAATTTTTTATAATAATTATGATTGTAATAAATAAATAAATTACTAAAATCATAAAAATATTTTAATTTCATCTCCACTTCTTCCAATTATAATATTAAACTAGTATACTTATATTAAAAATATATATATGTAAAATATGTCGAGAGATATCTTATAATAGAAGAGAATAATTGTAAAATCCATTAAACTGCTCCATTAAACTACTCATGCAAAAAGTTGTGAAACTAGTTGGAGACAAGTGGCGAGGGTTCTATTTTATTTAAAAACCGAAACATGGCATATTTCATGCATTTACCCGTCATTTCCATGTCAAATTGTTTCGAAAATAGATTTTTGTTTAGGACATTTTGATGTCATTGTAGATGCCTCTTGACATAAACATAACTATGTTTCATAAAAGTCATCAATTTTAAATATCTATTTAATGAAGTTTTTAAAAAAATTTAAAGTGAATTGATTAATCTATTTGCATAAAACTATAATATAGAATGATAAATTATTAAATTATTTAAATTATTTTTTTTAATATTTGAATTTTGATATGTTTTAATTTTGTATTCTATTTTATTTTATTTTTAACTTAAATTTAAATTTTAAATATATTTTAATTAATTATCTATTAACTTAATAAAACAGTTCTTTAATATTAATTTTATATTTTTTTTAATATTTAGATTTTGATATATTTTGACTTTAAATATTAATTTTGAATTTATATTTAAGTTTGAAATTTATTTCAATGATTTATGTTTTTTTATGAAATAAAAATAATAATTAAACGTTATTAGAATTAATTTAATCACTCTCTCATTCTCTTCCTTTCTCTTTGTCTCTTCCACTTTAGAAAAAGATAGACTTTTTGTTGAATTATCTATCCACCAAAAGTGGATGTCCATTTGACTGTATTGAATATTGAATTGAGACCTTTGCACACAATTGATAATAAATTTTGGGTGGGACTACCAATTAATTCTTGCAAGTAAGCCTATCTCGATCTAACTATTGTAAATCATACCTAGATAAGTAGTGGATTTCAAATTTCAATTACATATTTTATCTCAAGTGATGGAATAAATAGCCTTATCAAGATCAATGGACTTGGTCTATTTCAACATTAAATCAAATAGACTCACTCGCATTCTCATATTAACTAGGAGTCTTTTGTAGGAAGAGTGTTATAGATATAACATCAACAAAAGACATATGTCTTGACAAGTGGAAAACAACTAATTAAAAAAAAGAAGATGAAAAAATAAAATAGCAAAAAATACCAAATAATAATGATCCATCAACTTACCTATCAAAAAAATAATGATCCATCAACTTCAGGCATCTTTTACTTCTCTCCATAAATATGGACCATCAATATGTATTGTTAATTGGTTCGATTCGTATAGAAAATGCAATACATTCTAATATAAGGATGTTGTGCAAAAAAAATACTATAATTATAACATTAGAAATAATATCCCCCCCCTCTCTCTCTACCTTTCATTATCCCCCCTCATTTTTCTCCCTCTCTCTCCATCTATATTTTTCTATCTCTACTTCTTTATGTTTTGTTTCCTCTCTCTCTCTCTCTCTCTCTCTCTCTCTCTCTCTCTCTCTCTCTCTCTCTCTCTCTCTCTCTCTCTCTCTCTCTCTCTCTCTCTCTCTCTCTCATATCCATCTCTCTCTCTCCATCCATATGACTCTATTGATTGGGAAAAGTCCTAGGATTTGGGGATGAGAGCCAAAACAATGATTAATCATTATGTCTTTATTGCTTCAATGAAAAACTAATTAAATTTAGAAATAACCATATAAATTAGTTAATCACGATTTTTTTCTATTATTTTTCTAACAATGTTGAACTATAATAAAATAAGTAATAACCAAAGTTGTGAGGAATTAAGGTCTTAGAAAAAAATTACGACTTTGTAAAAAATCAATGTATTAATTATAACAAAATAAATATTTTTTAAAGTATATTTTTAATTAGAAAGATTTTCTTTTGTTAAATATTATGTAAGGTGATATTAAGCGGTAAATAATCCATAAAACCTCTACTTTAAATGAGTTTTGGAATCCAATTTCAATTTCTATCTTGCTATTCAGTTTTCAAATTAAGGTAATTCAAGAGATGAGAACAATAATAGTGAAATTGGTAATACGTGTATCATTGTTTACATAATTTTGTACTTACCTTGGTAAAATATCTTAAATGCAATAGCATATCACCTAGTGGCATATTCTTGTGTTTGGCTTGGCTTATATCCTAATCCTATACACCTCTATTTTTACCCATATTCTCATACATTCCACCATCATTTCATTGTTATTCCACTATCACAATTACTTTTGTAAAATTGTTCTTTACCTTGAAATTATTGTTTTAATTCTAAGGTTTTGTTTTGTGTCACTCTAGATTGACCATGACCATTAAATTCAAACCATTAAATTCAAATTCAATCTTTCTTAGCCCTTTCTATTACTTTTTATGAACCAACTTAGTAAATGTTAGTGTGACATATATGATATTTCTTATACTAAATGTTTAGTACAGATGCCAAGCTAACAAGATGAGAGGGGGGGGGGGGTGAATCATACAAGCTTAATCTTCCATAAAAACATTAGATTCAACCTCGGTAACATATACTATAGTAAAATAACCAAAACTGCTAAACATGCAAACTCAAAAGCATATAAACATCATAAACCTCATAACACTAGATTTAATGTGGAAATCCAAATAGGGAAAAACCACTGTGGGATTTCGGACCCACTAAGAAATATACTCTTCTAGAGTATGCTCGGTTAAAAGAAAATCTTATTAAAGATTACAAAACACATTGCTAGATTTCACCCAGTTAAGGGATTTCCCTCAGATCTGTTAGGATCTTCACTTTGTTAGAAGTGACCTTATCATAGGATTTCAAACACTCAATCAGAATGTCACCTTGCTAGAGGATTTACATATAAGACTATTAAGTCCACTTGGTTAAGAGATTTTCTGTCACTTCACAAAATAACAGTAATAAAAATCTATCTGCAACTTCACATCTAAAATGTTGAAGCAGATTCTTATTTGCTCAATACAATCTAGACATAGAACTAATATTGTCCATCTGCTGGGCTTCTATACTCTGTTATCAAAACAGGTCTTCAAGCTTCTATGCTCGGTAATCACTCTGTAGCAACCCTGTGCTTACATTTGCCCGCATGCATTGTTTATCAACAGTTCCTTATTTATAAACAATTTGCCAACCGCTTAATCTCCTTGATCACATTTCCCATGATCAATCATAGCCATCAGATCTTCAATCTTGTCCAGGTTCAATGTATCCTTCAATCTAAAAATGTTTTACCCTACCTCAGAACTTGCATGTATTCCTTGGAACTTGTGCTAGGGTATTGCAGTTCAATCTGAGCTGTAGATCTTCTTGTCGATTTTCCTATGCCATAGATTCTTTAACAAACTTGATTCATGGCTTACCAATCATTTAATCATAGCCAGCTCATTAGCTTCCTTCATTAAATAACACATTCAATCATTTAATGCATTCTGTTATTACTCGGTTACAACTCGGTGAATACTAAACTTCACTCGGTAGACATTCCGCCTTCATTAATCGATAGCGATAACCTTAGGGTTTATCGACTAGGTTCCTTAGGGTTTACCGACTAGGTTCTTTGCTCGGTAACATAGTATAGTATTAACCTTACAAATTACAACATATGTAAGATATCAAAACAATCTAAAACATCATGATCTCATCATTGTCTGACTCGGTAATAGTTGCCCATTGAATACCTTATTCATCATATTCTTTCTGTGTCTTTTACCAACTTCTTTATACTCATCAAAACATACTTCTTAAGATATGGAAACATCATACTGAATTAGAAAATCAATTTCTTGACATCAATGACAAAATAATGATATTAAGACAGTAGATATCCTTAATCAGTTATATCCATAGTCATCAACAACCTTCTCAATATCCTTATTGAAATGCCAACAATTTCTCATTGTCTGTTATAATGCCAACAATCTCCCCCTTTGGCATTGATGGAAAAACAATTGATTTGACTTAAATGATTTAGATTGCTATAAAATGTTGAAATGCTCTCCCCCTGTCATTAGTCTTCTCCTTCAGACTTCTCCCCCATTTAGTAGTCTTCTCCTTCAGACTTCTCCCCCATTCAGTAGTCTTCTCCCCCTTTGACAACAATGCCAAAAAGTAAAGAACTCAAAAATAATTTCTATTGCTGAGAAGTAGATTTCTTGCTGTCATGTATTTACTTAGTCTCGGTTAGAGCATTTCGTCTTCAATTCCAGTTCCCTGTACACCTTTAGAAAACATCCTAAAGTGTGTAAATCAGCATCAACTCCTGAAAAAGATATTCTGAATAGTCATCGAATTGATGCTTTCACCGAACTTGATCAGTGAATGGAAGATAGGGGTAGGACCCCTAACTTGCTTCTGAGATACTCAAAAGTGTCCCTTGGTAGTGGTTTGGTGAAGATATCTGCAATTTGCTTCTTTGTGCTAACATACTCCAACACCACTTTCTTCTCTTGAACTTCTTCTCTAAGATAATGATATTTGATAGAGATATGCTTTGTCTTAGAGTGCATAATAGGATTCTTTGAAATGTTAATGGCACTAGTATTGTCACAGAATATAGTTACTAGCTCGGTAACTTGCTCATTTATACCTTCCAACAGTTGTTTGATCCATGCTATATTAGTGCAGTTCAATGCTACAGCAACATATTCAGCTTATGTCGTTGACTATGAAACACATCCTTGTTTCTTGCTAAGCCAACTCACTAGTCTTTCTCCCAAAAAGAAAGCTCCACCACTTGTGCTTTTCCTGTCATCAATGTTGCCTGCCCAATCAGCATTAGTATAAACGTTTAAATCAAAATCATTTCCTTTTTGATATACTAAGCCATAATCTTAAGTGCCTTTTAAATATCTAAAAATTCTCTTGATTGTTGTCATGTGTGTTTCCTTAGGATCTGCAGAAAATCTTGCAACTCTACCTACTGCATGTGCTATATCTGGTCTGCTATGAACAACATATTGTAGTTTTCCAATCATAGATCGGTAGAGTGTCTCATCAACAAATACAGATTCATCATTCTTTGATAGTTTACAGTTGGTAGCCATAGGAGTGCTTACTGGTTTTGAATCCTCCATTCCAAATTTCTTCAAGATTTCATTTATGTACTTAGACTGGGTAATGAAAATCTCATCTTTCATTTACAGTATCTGTAAACCTATAAAATACTTTATCTCACCGATTAATGACATCTCAAATTCTTTGCTCATTTCATTTCCAAAGTTCTTTCATAGAGAGTCATTTCCACAAAATATAATGTCATCAACAAATATAGCTGAGATCAGTATTCCATTTTCATCATTCTTCATGTACATATTATTGTTTTCACTTGTTCTTATAAAACCAATTTGGATCAAATATGAAAGCAATCTCTCATACCATGCTCTAGGTGCTTGTTTCAATCCATGTAAAGCTTTGTTCAATTTACATAACTGATCTTTATTCTTATCTTCAACAAATCTTTTTGGTTGTTCAATACAAACTTCTTCTTCTAATATACCATTCAGAAATGCAAATTTGACATCCATTTGATATATCTTGAAATTCTTGTAAGCAACATATGCCAACAATGTTCTTACTCCTTCAACTCTTGCCACAGGTGCAAAAGTTTCACCATAATCAATTCCTTCTTCTTGAGCATAACCTTTGCAAACTAGTCTTGCTTTATTTCTAATGACTTCACCTTTTTCATTCAGCTTGTTTCTGCAAATCCACTTTGTACCGATTATATTTTTGTCCTTTGGTCTTGGGACCAGTGTCCATGTATCATTTTTCTTGATTTGATCAATCTCTTCTATCATAGCATTTATCCAATCTTCACTGTTAAATGCCTCTTTCACTATCCTCAGCTCAAATTCAAATATCAGACATGTGTTCTGTCTTAGTTTGTTCCTTGTCATCACTGGATCACCCTTATCTCCTATAATCTAACTTGATGCATGATGTCTTCTGACATACTTGGCTAATATAGGCTCGGCGGGGTCTGTATGATCTTCTTCATCACTCGGTAACTGGATATTCTCTTCATTTCCTTCAGCAGTCTTCTCGGTCAGACTTCTCGGTTGAACATAGACAAATTCTCCATAATCTTCTGGTTCTTTGGAATTTCTTTTATCATTTCTTTTTGCAAATTCATCAATTTTCACATTTGCACTTTCTACTATTTTGGTAGTTGATTTGATCAGACATTTATATGCTTTGCTTCTAGAAGAGTAACCTAGAAATGTTCCTTCTTCACTTTTCTGATCAAACTTGCCATTTCTATCATCTTTGTGAACATAGCATCTACTTCCAAAGATTTTAAAATAACTTACATTAGGTTTCTTGTCATACCAGATTTCATATGGTGTCTTCAAAGTTCCTTTCTTCAGTTGTACTTGGTTCATGGTGTAAATTGTTGTGCTTATTGCTTCTCTCCAAAATGTTTGTGGCACTTTCTTTTCAATCATCAGGGTTCTGGCACAATCCACAATAGATCTATTTCTTCTCTCTGCAATTCCATTTTTTTGTGGAGTTCTCAGTGCAGATACTTGCCTTTTAATACCATGATCATTGCAGTATAAGTTGAATTCATCAGATGTGAACTCACCTCCTCTATCTGATCTAAGATATTTCAGTTGTCTTCCTGTTTCATTTTCAACTCTTGCCTTGTACCATTTAAACATTTGAAAAGCTTCTGATTTTTCTTTTAAAAACATTACTGACATCATCCTTGAGTAATCATCCACAAATAATATGAAATATTTATCACCATAGTAACTTTGAACTTTCATAGGACCACAAAGATCAGTATGCACAAGATCTAAAATTCCCTTAGAAGTGTAGGACTTACTTGTAAAGCTTGATCTTGTCATCTTACCCATCTAGCATCCTCGACACATAGCATTCTCAGGTTTCTCAAGACTCGGTAGACCTCTTACTTGGTGCTTCTTGCTTATTTTGATCAGATTATCAAAATTTACATGACAAAACCTTTTATGCCATAACCAGGTATCATCTATCTTTGCATATAAACACTTATTCTGAGTTGAGTCAAGGTGAAATGTGTTACCTTTTGTTTGTGTCCTAGTAGCAGCTAACTTTCCATGCTTGTCATGAACTTTGACAATTCCATTCTAAAATTCTATTCGGTAACCTGTGTTGTTTAGCTGTGCTACACTCAACAAGTTGTATTTCAAACCTTCAACCCAATAAACATCATTGCATTTTGCATTGTCAAGAAGTGTTATAGATCCTTTACCTCTTACCAAACATGGTGCATCATTACCAAATCTCACATAGCCTCCATCATAGTCTTCTAATATAACAAACTTGTGTTTATCCCCTGTCATGTGATGTGAACATCCACAATCTATGATCCAAGAATCATTTTTACTTATATGAGATAGTAGGGCTTTTTCTTCATACCTTTCTTCATCTAATCCATCTTTGATAGCCACATAAACAACTTCCTCTATATCAGTTTCATCGGATTTATCATCATTAGATTCCTCATCAGCTATTAGGCATGTCTTCTTATCTCTTCTTCTAAAATCTCGGTGTCCTCTATAATGATTATCTTTCTGCCTATCATCTCGGTAATCTCTCTTTTCACTAGATTCTCTATTAGGACAGTTAGAAGCCATATGTCCTATTTTGTCACAATTGAAACATTTCAAAGGTAGCTTTCCTTTATACTTACCTTTTCCTCTTGGTAGCCTTTTGGCTAATAGTGCTTCAAACTCTTCTTGTTTCCTGATTTCCTCATATAGCTTGTGTACTTTTTCCATATTCTTGCAAAATCTCTCACTTGCTCCACTGTGATCTCCTTCAGTGTACTTACTTATTCTATCATTGTAATCGTTAGATTCATCAAGATGAAAAGAAGTGAAAGCAGATTCTACTTTATTTACCGATGACCCACTGTTATCAAAATTACTTAACTCAAAAGCATGTAGCTTACCAATAGTAGCATCTAAAGAAACTAGCATATTCAGTACAAACCTCAATTCATTGATTGCAGAGAATCGGATTGCATAAGATGGTAGAAGGGTTCTTAACAACTTACTTCTTATATCCTTTTCTTCAATAGTTCCACCTGCTCCTTTGATTTGATTGACAATCTCCTTTAGTCTTGTACTGTACTGAGTTATGTTCTCACCTTCATTCATCCTCATAGATTCAAGTTGTCCTCTTAGACTATCCACTTTAGCTCTTTGAACATGTTCATCACCACCATACACAGATATGAGCTTATCCCACATTGCCTTTGCATCATTGTAGCCTTCTAGATCATTAAACTCTGAATCGATCAATGCAGATGTTATTTCAATCATTGCTTGGATATGTTCTTGTTTTGCCTTTATCTCTTCCATTGTTCAATTAATAACACCAGATTTAACATGGAAACCCAAATAGGGAAAAACCACTATGGGATTTCGGACCCACTAAGAAATATACTCTTCTAGAGTATGCTCAGTTAAAAGCAAATCCTGTTAAAGATTACAAAACACATTGCTAGATGTGACCCGGTTAAGGGATTTCCCTCAGATCTATTAGGATCTTCACTTTGTTAGAAGTGACCTTATCAAAGGATTTCAAACACTCAATCAGAATGTCACCTTGCTAGAGGATTTACATATAAGACTGTTAAGTCCACTCGGTTAAGAGATTTTCCGTCACTTCACAAAATTACAGTAATAAAAATCTATCTGCAACTTCACATCTAAAATGCTGAAGTAGATTCTTATTTGCTCAATACAATCTAGAAATAGAACTAATCTTGTCCATCTGCTAGGCTTCTATACTCTGTTATCAAAATAGGTCTTCAAGCTTCTGTGTTCGGTAATCACTCTATAGCAACCTTGTGCTTACATTTGCCCGCATGCATTGTTTACCAACAGTTCCTTATTTATAAACAATTTGCCAACCGCTTAATCTCCTTGATCACATTTCCCATGATCAATCATAGCCATCAGATCTTCAATCTTGTCTAGGTTCAATGTATCCTTCGATCTAAAAATGTTTTACCCTGCCTCAGAACTTGCATGTATTCCTTGGAACTTGTGCTAGGGTATTGTGGTTCAATCTGAGCTATAGATCTTCTTGCCGATTTTTCTATGCCATAGATTCTTTAACAAACTTGATTCACGACTTACCAATCATTTAATCATAGCTAGCTCATCAGCTTCCTTCATTAAATAACACATTCAATCATTTAATGCATTTTGTTATTACTCGGTTACAACTCGGTGAATACTAAACTTCACTCGGTAGACATTCTGCCTTCATTAACCGATAGCGATAACCTTAGGGTTTACCGACTAGGTTCTTTGCTCGGTAACATAGTATAGTATTAACCTTACAAATTACAACATATGTAAGATATCAAAACAATCTAAAACATCATGATCTCATCATTGTCTGACTTGGTAATAGTTGCCCATTGAATACCTTATTCATCCCCTTATTCATCATATTCTTTCTGTGTCTTTTACCGACTTCTTTATACTCATCAAAACATACTTCTTAAGATATGGCAATATCATACTGAATTAGAAAATCAATTTCTTGACATCAATGACAAAATAATGATATTAAGATAGTAAATATCCTTAATCAGTTATATCCATAGTCATCAACAACCTTCTCAATATCCTTATTGAAATGCCAACAATTTCTCATTGTCTATTATAATGCCAACAATATATCTATTGTTAGAGAATATTTAGCTCTATTAGTTGCTTTTTTACAACTAGTTATTGTTTTTTGCTTAAGTTCACTTAGGAGTGCTTATTTTAGTTGTGCATCTAGTTTAGATAGAGTTGATCTTTATTTAGCTCCCTGGGCTTGCACTTTAGTTCTCCTAAATTTAGCTTTGTGCTTTCTTTATAAGCACATCATTATAGAATTGTAACTCATCCTATAATTTTGTATTCTTTTCTTTTGAGTAATATTGCATTCATTCGTGCAACTCTCATTTGTGGAGGATGTTCTTGTTTGTTATTTGATCTTGCAGGTACTTGTGTTGTAATCTTTTATCTTGTAAAATTTTACATGGTATTAGAGTATGGATTTGGCAAGCCCCTTCTTAAGATTTGAGGGTTTTCTTTACTTAGAAGCATTGTAGGGTCTCAATTTTGTTTTTTTGGGGATTTGGTAGTGGGAAAAAAACCCTAAGATCAACTATTGTTTCATCAAAATCAAAGTAGTTGAATTTTGGGGTTAATCTAGCTAAGGGCACTTTTTTTGAGACGAGTTCTAGAGGCACCTTAAACATATGGTTAGTTTGGGAAAAAATAGACATCATCATCATGTTCAGAAGGCCCAAGAACCCTAAAAATGTCTGCCAATTTGTCAAAATTCACGAAAAATGACTCCCGAGGAGGCTTGGTCCCATGTCAAGCCTGATGTGTCTTCATTCAAACTTTTGGGGAGTGTGGCTTGGGAATTTATTCCAAATGCATAGAGGAAAACCATGGAGAGGAGGATTCAACCACTAATCTTTGTTGGCCATTATGAGGATTATAATTCAAATGGGTTGTTTGATCCTGTTTCTAGAGAGGTCTTGTTTTGGCGAGATGTCTAGTTTGATGAGCAGTATCCTCTAAGGGACTCTCCATCACCATCTTCCTCATCACTTCCTACTCCTCCTTCATTTATTGAGGATTATTTTCCTTCTAAGGATGAGGAAGATGTTCTAGCTCAACCCCCACCACTTGTGTTACCACTTCCCAATGTAGTACTGTTTATGAACCACACTTGGGATCACTAGGGATCCCTCAAAAATTTTCAAATGTGGCAGATATTCTAGAGTGGGATTATGCTATGGTAGATGATTATTCTTACCTAATGAAGAACCACACTTGGGATCTTGTACCTCTTCCTAAAGGAAGAAAGATGGTGTGATGCAAGTGGGTGTATTGTACTAAGTATGCTACAAATGGTTCCATTGATAAGCATAAGTCTCATCTTGTTGCTAAGGGGTTTACACAGGTTGAGGGCATTGATTATTTTGAGACTTTTGCTCCTCTTGATAAGATGGATTCTATTCACCTTGTAATTTCTCTTGCAACTTCACAAGGATGGTTAGTTTATCAAATAGATGTGAAGAGTGCCTTCTTGCATGGTGATCTTCATGAGGATATCTATATGGATCAGCCATATGGTTTTGTGTAGGACTCTTCACTTGTTTGTAGGCTTTGATGTTTGTTGTATGGTCTCAAACAGGACCCTCAAGCT
The DNA here is from genome assembly GCF_030272615.1 of Cryptomeria japonica. Lineage (NCBI taxonomy): Eukaryota > Viridiplantae > Streptophyta > Pinopsida > Cupressales > Cupressaceae > Cryptomeria > Cryptomeria japonica. The sequence goes on from NC_081406.1 coordinate 143,237,353, forward strand.
TGGTATGAGAAGATGGACACATTCTTTCTATCTACTAGTTTCACAGTTCTCATTTTGATCCCATAGTTTACACTTAGTGTTAGGAAGGGGATATTTTGGTATTGGCCTTGTATGTGGATGATTTAATTCTTACTGGTAGTTCTTCTTCCATGATTCAAAGTGTTTAGAGAGAATTGATGGAGCATTTTGATATGACAGATCTTGATTTTCTATATTACTTCCTTGGTCTTTAAGTTACTTAGTATTTGAATTGGATTTCCATTTGTCAATGCAAGTATACTCTTTATATGCTTAAGAGATTTGGAATGCTTGATTGCAAGCCTACCCCCATACCATTTTAGTCAAGGGTTGTGTTGTCTTATAGTTGTTCTCTTCCTTCAATTGTGCTACATTGTACATGAAGTTGGTTGGTAGTCTTTTGTACTTGACATGCACTCATCCGAATATTTCCTTTATGGATTTTATAGTCTCTCAGTTCTCTCACAATCCACATGAGAGTCACTAAAAGGATACCAAATGTATCTTGACGTTCATCTAGGGCACATTGCAGTTTGGAATTCATTACACATCAAGAGACTCTAGGATTATTGGACTCATTGACTTAGATTGGGTTGGTGATGTTAATGATTGGAAGTCTACCTCGGGTTTTTTTTTCATCTTGGTTCTGGCCTCATTGCATGGTCTTGTGTTGGAAGAAGCAATCTTATATTGCATTATCATCTATTGAGGTTGAGTACTAAGAAACAGTTCGTGCTAGCCAAGAGGTTTTATGGCTTCATCAATTATTGGCAGAGTTTGGTTGACCTCCTAATGGACCCACTATTATTTGATATGACAATCAGAGTGCCATTCACATTTATCATAACTTAGTGGAGCATCAATGAACTAAGCACATTGAGATCCACATGCACTTCATTCGGCAGGTGATTCAAGATGGTCTTCGCAACTTGGATTACATACCTATAGAGGAGCAAGTTGCAAACATCTTCATTAAACCCTTGGCAACCGCATGTTATCTTTAATTGTGATCGATGCTTGGGGTGAAGGAAGCTATCTTTAGGGATTCTACTTGAGGTCTTCCTTCCTTTTTAATCAGTTAATGTTTTCGTTCTTTGCATCTCTCACTTTTGGAGAGGAGTTTTTTCCCACGTGGTTTTTCTCATTTTTCTCCACTTAGAGAGACTCCATTGGTTTGTGCATGGGTACCTAATCAAGCCTTTTGTTATCGAGACCCAATTTTGCTCTCATGCATTTAGATTTTTTTTACTCACCCTAAGTTTCACTTAAGGGGGGGACTGTTAGAGCATATTTAGCTATTAGTTTCTATTTTACAACTAGTTATGCTTTTTTTTCTTTTTTTCTTAAGTTCACTTAGGAGTTCTTATTTGAGTTGTGCATCTAGTTTAAGTAGAGTTGATCTTAATTTAGCTCCTCATGCTTGCACTTTAGTCCTCCCAAATCTAGCTATGTGGTTTCTTCAGAAGCACCTCATTATACAATTGTAACTCATCCTGTAATTTTGTATTCTTTTCTTTTGGGTAATATTGCATTCATTCATGCAACTCTTGTTTATGGAAGGTGTTATTGTTTGTTTTTTGATCTTGCAGGTGCTTGTGTTGCAATCTTTTGTGTTGTAAAATTCAACATGGTATCATATCTTTGAAACTTCAACATAGTTTAGAGCTTTAAAACAACAACATCTATGTCATAGTATTTAAAGACATTTGATGTGGAATTAATTCATGTGCAACATTAAGGAGAAAATAATTAGAGCACACTTCAATTTCTAAATACACAACAAATTATATCCACAATATTTGGGTAGATCATCTCTATGTTAGTGAATGTTGTCTTTTCATATTTTTTATAACCATTAATATAACTTTCCAAAGGGGTTTGACCTAGTAGAACACATTCTTCTATTGGGTTAGTAAACTCCTAAAGGTGTCCTTAGACACCATCTCGACACATTCAACTTTAGGAAAGGTGAATATGAGGGTTTTTTGAACCACATTATGTTAGATCATTTCTATGTAGCACAATTTAATTCTACATCTCAAATTGAGTTTATGCTAGTCAAGATTGACCATGTGGTATTTGAGATTGAATTAAAGAACATTTGAAAACTATGTTGAATATGACACATTCCTTTAATTAAGGGTATCAATTGATTCCATTTATTGAATTATTCTAGATTATTAATATAGTGGAATCATTTGCATTACATAAATTGGTGAACTTGACTTATCTTACACCCCTAGGGTTTGTCCTTAGGTTAAGTCCCTACAAAAAAGTTTAAGATTTGAACTACTTTTTGATTCTATCTTATTTTTAGATGATTCCCCTTTCCTATTATGTGATTCAAAATCTTTTTCTATGATTTGTAATTTACATTGTGATCTTTCTTTCACCTACCCTACCTTCTCCCATTATACTTATCTATCTATTTTATCTATCTCTTTCTCTTTTTCTTTCTATATCGTTTTATCTTTATCTCTCCCTCCATCTCTTCCTCTCTATCTATCTACCTCTCTATTTGTATCTATCCCTCTACCTCTCTCCATATCTCCATCTATTTATCTCCCTCTTCTTCTCCCCCTCTATCTTCATCTCTACTTCTATCTATTCTAAACTAGCCATGTACTATTGGTAGGAACTTGACGCAAACATCTCTTGTTAGTATAATGTTTTTTAGTTATTATTAAAAGTAATCATCTAATACATAAATAATTGTCAAATTTAATATAAGGGGTTTTTATGATTTGATGGATATTCACACGATATTATGAATGGTCATTTTTTCTTAAGCTTGTAGTATGCTAGCAAATATTATGGAGACTAGCTTTGCACCTTCTGATTGCATTTGATAAAAAATTTTAAGACCTTTTCAACTAAATCATTTTTTTCACATATACAACAATGATCACATTCCATGAGACCACATTTCTTTGGGTATTTTATCAAAAATCCTTAAAGCCTTGTCAAGAACACAATTCTATTCATATCTCGCAATTATGGTATTCCATGAGCCTAAAATTTCTTAAGCATTTATCAAGTAGTTCATATGCTTTTTGTATTCTGCAACAGTTAAAATAAATATATATTACAACATTTGACAAAATTCCACTTTCCACTATGTTTTCCTAGATCTTCATACCTTTTTCTAAAGCTCCATTTTGGCACAAGTTATTAGAATATTAGCAAAGGTAATGGAATTTGGCTTTAAAATTACCCTTTGTATTTGATCAAAAAAAATTAGTGCCTTTTGAACATTACCCTTTTTATCATACAAATGAATGCACGTCATATGTTGTTGGGAAGACCATGACAATATGATAGGACAATAATTTATGATGGAAGAAATAATAGTTATATTATAATCCTAAATGGGAAAAATAATATCATGATACCTATAGAGGAGAATCATAAGAGTGAAGTATGTGCTAATGCTATAATTTTTTAGCATATAGAATAATTTTTTCAGATGGAATGTGGCATGAAAATATTTTTTTGCATTAATCCCAAAGAAGAGTGGCATCCAGGAAGCATAGAAGGCTGCCATAAAGGAGGAGGAATCATTGTAGACTAAAAACTTTGAATTATTGATGAAATATCAAGATATTGTATCAAAGAATGTGTCAAAAGGCTTATTGCCAATCTAGACTATCAACCATCACATGATATCATACCTAGAGCAAGTTTTCCAAACAAACTAGCATGTAGGATGATACTAGTAGAAAATGTAAAGTGGAACAGACAGGTACAAAATATGATGAGGAAAAGATTGATCAAGGAAAGTTTAAGAACACATGTGGTACCAACAACACTGAACAAAGATGGAGAAGGAAGAATGTGCACAAACTCAAGGACTATCAACAAAAGCACTATTAAGTGTATATTCTCATTTCCAAGGATAAATGACATAATGGATTGCTTGAGTGACACAAAATACTTCAACAAGATAGATCTCAGGAGTGGATACAATTAGATTAGAACCAGAGGAGGAGATTAATGGAAGATTGCATTCAAGACGAATGAAAGATTGTATGAATGGTTAGTCTTGTGTTTTGGATTGACTAATGCACTAAGTACATTCATGTGGATAATAAATGAATTTGTTAAGGAATTCTTGGGTAAGTTTGTCATTATTTACTTAGATGATATTCTCATATTAAAACAAAGGAAAAACATTCACAAGAAATTAGACAAGTATTTCAAAGTTTGAGAGAGGAGAACTTGCTAATAGACATCAAGAAGTGTAGTTCTATGAAAATAGAATTTCTCTATTTGGGATTTACCCAAGAAAGTTAAATGTAGAGTGGCCAAAACTAGTAAGCATTAGGGAGGTAAGATATTTTCATGGATTGGCAAGTTTTTATCAAAATTTCATTAGGATTTTTACTATTATTTATACACCAATGACAAAGACAATGAGGGGAGATTGGGAGGAATTCCAATGGACATAACAAACATAAAATATTTTTGATTTGTTAAAGAAAAAGAATAAAACAACCAATGTTAGCTATGCCTAATTTTGATAAAGTATTTCAAGTTGATTGTGATGCTAGTGGAAATACAATAAGAGTTGTATTGAGTCAAGAAGGTATAACTATAGCATATTTCAGTGAGAAGTTGAATTATGAAAGGAAGAGATATTCAATCGATGATCATAAATTTTATGTTATAATTTAAGCCTTGAAGAAGTGGAGACATTACTTGTAGCTAAAATAATTTGTGTTGTACATTGACTATCAAGCCATGCAATATTTAAATAGTCAAGGTAAACTAAATCAAAGACATGTGATCGATAGATTTCATTACAAAACTATTAGAAATATTTCAATTTCTAATCCAAGGATAAAAATGATCATATTCAAGGCTTAGACTATAACCAATGAAGATTTATGATTGTATACAAATTTGAGAAATTAAGTTGCCTTAATCTAAAAACCATCGACATATTCATCATCATTTTCATGTCTAAAATAACCACTTTAACATGTTTAATAAACCTCTCTTATATTAACAAAAAAATTTATAGAAATGAACAATACTTCACCATAATATAATGGCAACAAAAAAGTGAAAATCAACAACACAAGAAGAACATCTTGCAACTGTAATGGTGAAAATTAACTTAGGATTGCAACATAGAAGGGAGAAACCACTAAATCAATTTCACTTGGGAAACATTACATTCAAAAGAGGAAGGGAATCCACTAGATTCAATCACAAGTCAAATTAGGACTGAATACTGAATGGATTGAATTAATTTTGATTTCCTCTTTGTAAGTTGAAATATTGAATTAAGGTAAAATGTTGAAAAATGGAGGTAAAACTAAAAAAATAGTGAGCTACAAACACGAGATTTTCACATGCACTTGGATTTGAGCAGTATATGCAGATTCAAGTCTGATCCTTGAAAAAGATCCAAAAATGTTGGGAGAATGGTGGTGGGCGCCTTGGTCCTACTTTTTCACAAGCTGAGAAGGGTTGATTCATCTATGCAAATAACACTTATTCTGAAGATTGCACCTCCATACCTATTTCCTACACACAAAAAGAGTGGAAAAATGTTGGGAATAGGGGCTTGCCTTAGGTCAAACTCTGATTTTGGAATTAACCATGAAATTGAAATAAATGTAATTAAAATGATTGTAATGAAAGATTCTTCTTTTGAGGGAGATGTTGAATTATGACTGAAAACTGAATGATGATACCTCCTTATGAAGTTTTGCTTTCCTCCACATGAAAATAGGGTTTATGAAGTCTTCAATAAAATAGGATGAATGATGTCTTCTTCAATTCTTTGATCTTGACTTTATTGGTACTCTAAGGCTTGAAGTAAGACTAAAAATGCTTAATTGCTCTTGAGTGATTGAATGATTGATCTCATGTATGATTTCTTGATTGTTAGCTATTCAAATGAGAGGGGAAAACCTCCTCATATACTTTTCTATTGGGAAAATTGACTAATTTTCTGACATGAGCTGACACAGAGAAGGGAATCCCGCTCATTTTGGAAATGCTAGAATGGGTTTAAAGATGGGCCAATTTAGGGGGGACCAAGGCATGGCACCTTGGTACTAGTGAGGACCAAGGTACTACACCCTAGTCCTACCCTTTTTTGGGTTAGGATTGAGGTGCATAATAAGTGGAAAATCAAGGTTTGTGTCATTTATGAGGTGTATTAGCATAATGAGGTTTTCAAACAGGCCAAGGGGTGCAAAAACTAAGGGGAAGACCCAAATGTGGTCAAAATTGCAAAGGGGTACAATTTTAGGATGCTACATTTAGCCCCCACTTTAGCAGGAGTATGAAGTCAATCATACTCTTGATAAAGTACAAAGGGTTCATATTGAAAAACTTTCACCAAGTCATCAAGGAGGCAAGATACAACAAGCCCCTAGTGGACTTTAGGATCTCACAACTTCGATAACGAGATAAAGGGACATTATGAGAGAAAAAGAGAGAGAAAGATGACTACAAACTAGTAAAGTTTTCTTACTATGAGTCATGAAAAGAAAAATACCAAAAATTATAAAGAGAAAGACAAAGTTTTCTAAGTAACTTTAAGTATCAAGATATGCAAGAGATAAAATCATTGAGTGGAGTGTATGCCCCCACATTAAAGTGATTGTGTACGCCTTATCAGAAGCAATTTCATTAAGGTGGGATACACCCCAAAAGACAATCATGTTATCACCATAATAAGCCCACAAGTGAGGAAAAATTAAAGGATAATGATCACAAAACACAAAGCACGAGGTGGTTTCACCTAACTCTGAAGTCAGTATACTTTTGATGATAACCAATGTATATCATGTGTATATATATGCATAGAACTGTCCTCATCCTCCAAATAAAGGAAACCACCATGGAAGAAAGGCACATGTGTCTTTTGAGTCAACATAGGAGAGACCCAAAAGAGATCTATATGCTTTGCATCATCCTCAAGTAGATAATACTAGGGACAACAAATAGAAGAATTGAGAGAGAAATAAAAGATCACAAACAAGAAAGAGAGAGAGAGAGAGAGAGAGAGAGAGAGAGAATCTACGATGCTAAAGAAGCTAATCGAGCATGTCATCCTCCCCCCGATCTTGTTGATCATTGTTTTGGGAAGGTGGACATCACACAAGAGGGGTGACATTGAGCACAATAGATGGAGCTATCACAAGTTCCAGACAAGGACCATGATCTAATGGTGAGTCACTTTATTTGTTACTCGGAGCTAGGATTAATGCTTTTGAAAATATCTCAAATAAATCATAATCAACATCAACATATTCATATTGATCATAAAAAATATTAATATCAACATTTTCATCATTAAAAAAATTCTCACCTATTTCTTCATCAGATTAACAAAAATAGGAGATCCAATAGGAATAGAACTTGAACCATCATTTGTCTTAATCATTTTGTGTCTTGGAGAATTTGGTTGAACATCTTGATTAGGAGATTGTTGAGAAAATGTTATTATATCATGAGTTGGTGTCTTTGGAGAAGAAATGGTTTGGGAAGCAAGTTCACGAGCTCTAGCACGACGTCTCCGTCGATGTTATCTCACACAATGGTTTCTTTTAGTTTTAGTTGAAGGTTGTGAAGGTTTAGGTTCATTGGGTATAGGCTTATTTTATTTTTTTAAGGAAGGATGCATAGGAGAGGGTCTTTTAGGTTAAAAAATAGAAGAGTTCGATTACTTTCCTTTGTAAGATGTAGCAGGTGGAACCACACCATATAAAGGAGAAATAGGAGGTGTAGGAAGGAGACTAGGTCCATCATGAGGAAGAGGAATAGGTCTATCCTTAGGAGGAATAATACGTTTGGCCTAAGGAAGAGGAATAGGTTGATATTTAGGAGGAAGAGATTTTCTATTCTTAGGAGGAATAATAGACTCATCCTTAAGAGAAGAAATAGATTATTCTTTAGGAGAAAGAATATCACTTTCCTTTAGAGGAAGGATAGACTTATCCATAAGAAGGGGCACATGATTATCAACTAGAGGAAGATTAAATGTTGGATTTCTATGCTTACTCAAGGATAAAATCATCTCATTTTTTCATTTTTGATATGATTTAAAGAGAGCATCACTTCTAGGTTGAAAAGGTTGGAATTGGTTTGACCAAAAATAATCAAGACAAACATCTCCATGCCTCACCATGGGTTGATATATGATATGATTAACAGTAATGATTTTAGCATCATGGAGAAATTTCAAACACTTATGAACAATAGAAGCAACCACTTTCATGGAAGAGAGCAAAGGATTTCCCAGCTTCACACAAAATTGATAGGATGTGGGAATGATAGCAAAGACAACATCTAAGCATTTAGTGCCAACATCAATAGGAAGTATGATGGAACTAATAGCATAAAAAGAGAAGCCATCAAAAACTCTAACTATCGCATTGGTTTCATCATATGACACTTGATTGAATTGCAAAGTATAAAGAAATTCTTCAGTTGTCACATTAACCATGCAAGATGGATCAATGAGCACCCCTCGAGAGGGTATACCTTTGGTTTTTGTAGTTATGTAAAGTAGACCATCGGGTGCATCAATAGTCTCACTAGGATCAAATGTAATGCACAAGTCCTTAGGAAGTTCATTTTTATCAATAAGGTTCACCACATTATTAGACTCAAGGCCAACATCATTAGGAGAGAAGGCAAGACAATCAGTCTCAATCACATTAGTGGAATGGGAAGGTAAAGAATCAATGAAAATTTGAAGGTTTTGATTAGGAGGAGCTACTAATTTATTTCCTTTATCATTCACACTAGCCACAAATATGGTATTGTTATCAATTAAGTCTTCAATTTTACTTCTCAAGGAATAACACTTTTCAGTGTCATGAGCAGGTTGACGATGGTATTGGAAAAAGGATTTGGCATCATAAGAATGTGGAAAAAGCTTTGTTATATCAATTGGTTTAATAAGGGAATTTTTAACACACTCCTTTGTAACAATTGTGACATACTACTATGCAAAGATTCATTAAGAGGAGTGAATTCTTTTCTAAAGTATTTGGAAAAAGGAGACACACATATTGTTGCGGCTAATACTTGAGTGTTGTTGTTGTCATTGAATTTGATGAATCCTTTATTTGGTTTGAAATTCACAAAAGGTTGTTGAGCACTTTCACTTTTATCACTTGGAGCCATTTAAGAGGATTGTTCCAATTGAATCATGGTAAGCTAATAATTGTGAAGTATCGTGCATAATTGTTTAAAAGAAGTAAACTTAGAAAAACAAAGTTCATCCCTAATATCTTTTTGCAAATTAGAAAAAAATTCTTTGAATATCTTGATCAGGCACATGAAAAGAAATTTGAGAATACAAATGTTTATATCTACCAATAAAATCAATCATTTTTTCTTTAACACCTTGCTTATAATGCATCAAATTTTTCAAAGTGATTTTAGGACAAATATTATTGTGAAATTGTTGAATGAAAGCATTATCCAATTGTTGAAGTGAAGTAAAAGAATAAGGAGGCAAAGAACAATACCACTGCAAAGATTTATACCTTAATGTTCTAGTAAACAATTTAGCCAACAATCTTTGATCATGAGAAAAGTCACTACACAAAGTTTGAAATGTTTTCAAATCAGTCAACCCTTTTCCATTATAAAGTTCCAATTGAGGGACTTCAACATGTTTAGGAGGGACAACTCAGACAATGTAATTGGATAATGGGCTCACTACATCAAATGTGAGCATATTATAATTAGATTGGTTCATAGAAGCAATTTGTTGTTACCAGGAAGACACTGTTTGGGATAAACTATTGATGGTAGCTTTACTAGAAGGATTAAAATTAGACATGTTGGATTGAGAAGGGGAAACATTGTTGAATGAAGGAAGGGGTTGAGTATAAGGAGGGATATTGTTATATGAAGGTGGGAGTTCAAAATAAGGAGGTGGAACACTATGATAGGTAGGTATGGGAGATGATTGGGTAACAAATGGAAGACTCATAGTAGGAGGAATGGAGGAATTATGATTAGAGGAGTTTCCCCCTTGACTAACACTTGTAGGTATGACATTTTTTGTAGAAGTAGCCATGATTTTTGATGTAAAAATGGGAACACTAGCCATAGGGATAGTCAAAGGAATGGAATGATTAACTTGACTAGGAGATTGTGTATAACAAAGGACTTCAACACAACTCTTCATGGGAATAATATTATTATCAACAATATGGGCAATACCACGCAAGACATCAACACCAATTTTATCACTTTGAACCATCTTTTCAATCCTTGAATCAATGGGAGAGTTTCACTTTCCAGGTATTGTTGACTCATCCATTGTTGAAAATTTTCAAATTGATTGACAATCTTCTCCAATTGGTCAACGGAAACCATAGTTAGTGATTCATCCATATCATGAGAATTATGAAAAGAACGAGGATAGATAGGGACATTTGTAGGATTGCTCGAACCACCAACATCCTCATGAAACCTTGGGAAGCCTTAATTCTGCAACTTCTTCTCACAAGGATATTATAGGCTAGACTAATACTAGTAAAACTCATGCACTAAGGGAGGGAAATTTGAAATTTGCAGAGTAATTGAATAATGCAAATTTTTATAAAAAATGATTACTCAATTAAATAAGAAAATTGATTGAAAAGATGAAAAATTATGCAATCCCCCAAGAAATTGAAATTAAAATTAGGGTTTTGCTAAAATAACCTCCGAATTTAAATTTAAAATTACCCACTAGGAGATAGAAATTTAAATTTAAAATTAGGGCTAAAAATAACCTCTTAATTTTGAAATTCAAAATTTAAAATGATCTAAAGAAAATTTAAATTTAAAATTAGGACTTTATAAAATGAACCTCTTAACATTTAAATTTAAAATGTGATGTTGAAATTTGAGAATTGAAATAATCAATTTAAATTTAAAATTAGGGCTCTTTTAATTAACCACTTAATTTTAAAATTTAAAATTTGAAATTTCATCCAAGATCACAATTTTGAATTTGAAACAAATTTGAAATGGAAAATTCAAAATTTAAATAACTCACAAGCTTAATTTTTAAAATTTAAAAATTAGGGTGTTTCAAATAAACTACTTAATTTTAAAATTTGACTTGCAAGTGAAAATTTGAATTTTTGAAATTGAAAAATACTCTGATCTAAAACAATTAATCTAAATTAAGCAACTCACAAGCTTAGTTTTGAAATGAAAAATTAGGGTTTTAGTGAAATTAACCTCTAAATTTTTAAAATTTGCAAGGAACTCAAACTTGCAAATGAAAACTTGAATTTTAAGTTGCATAAACAATAAGGTCCAAGGACATAAATTAAAAATAAGGGTGTAAGGCATTGGGTTCACCAAAATGTAAAGGTGAAAATTGACTTAGGATTGCAACATAAAAGGGAGGAACCATTAAATCAATTTCACTAGGGAAACATTACATTCAAAAGAGGAAGGGAATCCACTAGATTCACTCATGTCATATAAAGATTGAATACTAAATGGATTGAATTAATTTTGATTTCCACTTTTGTAAGTTGAAATGCTAAATTAAGGTAAAATGCTAAAAAATGAAGGAAAAACTAAGAAAATAGTGAGCTACAAACGTGGGATTTTTGCATGCACTTGGATTTGAACAATATATGCAGATTCAGATCTGATCCTTGAAAGAGCTCCGAAAATGTCAAGATCATGGTGGTGGGCTCCCTAGTTCTCCTACTCTTCCACACGTCAAAAAGGGTTGATTCATCTATGCAAATAATGCTTATTCTAAAGATCACAACTCCATCCTATTTCCTACACACATAAAGAGGGAAAAAAGTTGGGAATAGGGGCTTGCCTTAGGTCAAACATCGGTTTTGGAATTAACCATGAAATTTAAATAAATTTAATTGAAATGGCTGTATTAAAAGATTCTCCTTCTAAGGGAGATGCTGAATTATGACTAAAAATTGAATGATGATTTCTCCTTGTGAAGTTTTGCTTGCCTCCACATGGAAATAGGTTTTATGAATTCTTCAATAAAATAGGATGAATGATGTCTTCTTCAATGCTTGAATCTTGACTTTATTGTTGCTTTGAGGCTTGAAGGAAGACTGCAAATGCTTGATTGCTCTTAAGTTCTTGAATTCTTGATCTCATGTATGCTTTATTGATTTCCATTTGTTCAAATGAGAGGGGAAAACCTCTTCATATACCTTCCTGCCGGGAAAACTGACTAATTTTCTGACATGAGCCGACACAGAGAGGGGGATCCCACTCATTTTTGAAATTCTAAAATGGGTTTAAAGAGGGCCCAATTTAGGGAGGACCAAGGCATGGTGCCCTGGTCCTAGTGAGGACTAGGGTGCTACACCCTAGTCCTACCCTATTTCGGGTTAGGATTAAGGTGCATAATGAGTGGAAAATCAAGGTTTGTGTCATTTATGAGGTGTATGAGCATAATTAGTTCTTCGAACAGGCCAAGGGGCGCAAACACTAAGGTGAAAACTCAAATGTGGTCAAAATGGGAAAGGGGTGCAATTTTAGGATGCTACAACAACACAAGATTTATGTGGAGAAACCCTTACATGATAAAAACTGTCCAAGAAGAGAGACCAAGTATGTATTATCCATGATAAAAATATTACCATACATTCACTTCCATTCCTCCTTATTTTTCTTTAATTTAACAACACTTTGTTACTTCTCTAACCTATAAAAAGTCATTACATTCTACTAACCCAAGGCAACAATTTATAGAAGAGTTGGTGTGATAAATTCACTATAGATTCCATAAATAAGAGAAAAACACCATCTGCACTTAGTGGATAGCCTATAAACTTAGTAAAAAATAATAAATATTCACATGGCCTACCCATGGGTAATTAAAAATGGTGAAACCCAATCGTCCATAACTCCCCAATAGCTCTTACGGCTCAATCCTAGAACATACAAATATGTGTGCCCAACTTAAGATAGCATGCAAATGAAGTATGTCAACATGCACAGACATGCAAGTCTAGGTGGTCTCTACCCAAAAAGTAAATTCTCAAAGGAATATTGTCCTAGAAGACTTTGTAATTACCATTAAAAAGTGTCTACCTTTATGGAATACAATTGAAATTTTTTACAGGAAATAAATATTAAATATGTTGGCTCTCATGTCCCCTAGAACACTTTCCAAAGAATTTGGAGACTCATAGGGATGACATATGAATTTAAGCTTAATTTGACCTATCTTAATAGAGTTCATTCAAAGTCGTACATTTGTAATAAAACAACAATGTAAAATCGAACAAGGTTGTAGGTGTGTTGAGTAGGAGGAAACTACTGATATATATAAAGATAGTTGTAATGGGGTTTTATGAGCTGAAACACTTGTATGAGAATGAATTTGATTTTTTATAATCTTAGAAAGCAAGTAGAGAATGGATAGTGACCAACAAAAATAAGTGGTTGGATTATTTCCTTTAATATGATATATTCTTCATAGGGAATAAATTGTGCATACACAAGAGTTTGATGTGATATAACTTGATCAAGGATACACATAGTGGTGGACTAGTACGACACTTTAGCATTGATAAGAAAAAATCTTTTGTGAGTGGACATTACTTTTGGCCTGAAGTTTATAAGGATATAAGTAAATTTATTCAATAATTTAGAACTTTTCAAGTTGCAAAAGGAAGTAGTTAGAATGTTGGAATGCACCAACCTTTAACTATATGAAAGAGACCTTGGGAGGATATCAATATGGATTTCATAATGGGATTACCAAATACACAGAGAGGACATGAATACATATTTTTCAGTAGTGGATCAATTTTTCAAGATGGCATATTTAATTTCTTGTAAGAAGACACATGATGCTATACATATTGTTGACTTATTTTTCAAGGAGATCATGAGATTGCATGGTTTACCAAATAGTATCATTTTAGATAAGGATAACAAGTTTGCCATACATTATTGGAAAATATTATCAAAGAAGATGAAGATGGACCTAAAGTTCATTTTGACATTTCACCCACATACTAATGGAAAAATAGAGGTAGTAAATAATATTTTGGTTAACTTGTTGAGATGTCTAGTAGGATATGAGTTGGGAAATTGGGACATAATCCTATTGTAGGTCAAGTTTGCATACAATAACTAAATTAATAGGAGTATAGGGAGAAAACCATTTGATATTGTGATCGGATTGCATCCCAAGGGATTTTTAGATACTAAATCTAAAATGAGCATGAAAGTAGAGGAAATTGTAGGCTACATGGAAACATTGCATAGCCAAGTGAAAGCTAATTTGGAGACAATTAACAATAGATGTATGGGTCAATATGAGAGGAAGAGACACAAAAAATTGGTAGTTAGGGATGAAGTTGTGGTATATCTGTATATTTTTAGTAGGAACATACAACAAGTTGAAGATGAAAATTTTTGGCCCATGAAATTTTTTAGAAAGTTCAACTCAAGGAATGATCATAAAGTGGAGCTACCAAAGGGATTTGGCATATTATCAATATCCAACATTGTATATTTTCATCAGTATCATGGAGGTTAGTCAATACATAAGTTTTTTCAAGGAGCAACTATATATCATAGCAACAACAAGACTAGGTTGAGGAGATTTTGGATAGCAAGGTGGGGCACAATTCTATACATAGGACCCCAAATAGAGAACACAAATATCCACTAAGGTGGTACATACACCCAAATCCAACACACAACCATGCACAAATGAATATATTTCCACCTTGGATTTCGTAGCCAACTCAACCTACCACCTATCATCTTTCTTTGTCATAGCAAGCCCACATTGCTCTACTACAGATGGAGAAATGAAAGAAATCTAAAGAACTTGAATCAAATAATACTGAGCAAGAGATACCACCTATCTCACCTATGGTCTAAACAAATCTAGTTTGGTGCTCAACCTAACGTATATCAACTACCGCAAATATAAAATGAGATCTCCCTGCATCACCTACTATGGGCTCTGAAGCAATTGGCCTCTAACCTAACATCTGAGGATAATGAACAACAATATGTCCCTATCAAACACAAGTTGAACAAATTCCTCTACTGAAGCTCTTCTAACTGGGGGTGCGCTAGGTTGTTGAACACTACCTCTGCTAGAATCTTGCTGAAAGCTTCGTTCTAGCTGAGAAGGAAAGGATTATCTATCTCGCTGCCTACTGTGATTCCTATCAACGTGCGACCTAAAACCACAAACAAACCTATGACTCTAAGGATATTTCTTCTGATACTACCGACCACTCCTGAAGGAAGAGGCATAACTCTTGGAAAAACTTGAGGCCTGTGGTTGTGCACCTCTCACAACTGATCCTGAAGATGGAGTACTAGCCATTTGCACACCTGGTGTACCTCCCAAAGATAGTCAAATTATCCTCAACCAAGTGCGTCTTCTACATAGATACCTCCATAGTCTTGGGCTCGAGAATCTAAACTCCACCATTGATATTGTCATTAAGACCTCTAACAAAAATGTTGCACCAACATAGCCTCATCATCCACTATCCTAGTGTACTACTTAAGTTCAAAGAACTTATGCTTGTACTGCTCAACTATCATATTTTGTTGTCTCAAATCATGAAACTCGTCTGCCTTCATCTATCTCCAAAGATCTGATAAGAAATGAGCATGAAACCACTCAAGAAAGAACTCCCATGAAACTCTCACAATATCCAAATGTAGCTTCTACTCCTCCACACTCCACTATGTAGACACAAAATCATGAAGGTGCATGATTGCACACCTAGCGTTGGTGTTACTTCTATATGGGTGCATAGAAAAACACCTACCCATATCCAAAAGCCAAGTCTTTGCCTCTATGCCACTGCTAAAACCATTAAAAGTGGGAGGATGAGACCTAAGAAGATCTCTCATGTGACCCGTTGTAATTTCATCCTGATCTAGAATTGTATCAACTCTCCTCAAAGGTGAATGCGAAAACTCCCTCTCTTTCTCTTGAAACTGAACTCTATCTTGATGTTTAGAACGATGAGGCTCCTCTTACTTATTATCCTCTTGTCTCAATCCCAATGACTAAGAAGCTCTTGAAGCACATTAATCAACTGTGAAATTGCATCACCCTAGGCTCCTTCCTCCTAATGGTCATGCAACTACTCCTCATTGAATAACTCTTCATAAACCTCAGGATGAGGATTCCATCAAGTACCCATATGACCACCACGTTCACAACCTCTACCTCTAGATGACATCTTGTCTAACCAAGATGCAAAGGAACTATGAGATAAAATCTACGACATCTAATGCAAGAAAATAACTAGCAGGGATAACCATATAAACATATCATGCTCTACCATAGGAAGTGATACCTTTGTTCCCTTTTTTATTAAGCGTCAAATAGGTAACTTCCTTACTCTTCTTTTTTTAGTAGGAATTGTAGACACCTAAAAATGGTCAACGCTTGCGGAGTCATACTTTAACATTGGCGCATTGCCTTATTTTAGGGTTTTTGCATCGCATTAACATTTCTCCTATGTCATGCATTTGGTCTTTATCATTTGTGAGCATCGAGTCTTTCTTCTGTGTTCTTCATTCATCTCGCTCTCAAATTAGGTCTTGTCGACAACACTATCCAGTCATGATTTTGATCGATTTTATCCTGTCGCATCAATGTGCGTGCTCATTTGTCATCATTTTGGACATCGTCAATCCTAATTAGGATTTTGTCCTCTTTTCAATCTTGTCATTTTGCGATCAATTTGTCATCGATCGTCGTCCTTCTCAATCGTGTCAATTTGGATCAATTTGTCATTATTCCTCGTAAATTGGTGCATTTATCAATCAAAATTGTTTGTTAGCATTGGTCCTTTGTCAATTCAAAATCATGATCGAATCAACATCAAGTCAATTTTATATCAAGACCTAATTGTCATCCTTGCATTTTTAATTTAACCTTGTTTGTCATTTTCTCTCCATTCTCCCTCTAGGTTAAATAATTTATTTATTTATCCTAAGTCTTCTTGTCACAATTAAATGTTTATTTAATTGGCTAATTAATTCCTCCTATTTTTATAAATTAATTAATGAATGAGAAATTATTAATTAATTTACCTAATTTGCATCAATTTCCTAATTTCCACCTATTTTCTAATTTGTCAAAATCAATTTCCACATAATTAATTTTTCTCTAGTTCTCCCTATTTTTGTGCTTTGGTGGAAGCATGAATTTCTCATGCGTCATACTTTTGGCATAGCAAGATGTCATAAGCCTCTAGTCTTCTGACCTTTGCATTGGCAATATGTCATAATTCATGACATAGAAGGTGTCATAACCTTCTTCTTTCCACTCAATTTTCCCATTTTGAAATCAATTGCCTCTAATATCAATTTCATGCTAATCTTGTATGTTCTCCAATTTATCTATAAATTGGATGAATTTCTTCAATCAAGAATAATCAGATTATCGAATTTCTAATCACTTTGTCAAATCAATCACACTTCGAGTATTCTTGCATTACTATCTTGTCTACTTGCTTTCATCTCATGTGTATGCACTAGTAGGTGAGATCCACAACAAAGCTATTTGAAGAAGAAAGAAGGACAATGGAGCCACATGAAGGAGATATTCAGATCTGCATTTGGTTTGCTTAGATTTTAATCTTGAATATCTTGTTTTCATATCTCTATTGGATGTAATTAGGATTGATCATTGCATTTGTGCTTTTGTGATTGAGCTAGCTTAATTTGATACTTGCTTAGGAGATGTTGACCTCCAAAATAAGGTTCCACCTTCTAAGACACATGTCTTCAATTGATAATGGACAATTCAATCTCCTTTATCTTAATCTTATATTCCTTATAGAATCTTTCTCCTTTAATGAATAATACTCATTAAATTCTTCACAAAATCTGCCTTGAACAATTATTCTTCTCTCCTCATCAATGTCATTGTGTTTGAAATAATGGATCTTCACATAACACACATATTCTCTTCATAAATCTACTGGTGTATATATATATAAATTATTCACTCTACATGTATAAGATAATCTTTTACATTTTCAACTTAATAATCACAATGCTATTAACACAAACAATTAAAACACAAGAACACAAGATTTTTGTGGAAACCCTTGCAAGAGAAAATCCAGGTAGAAAGATTTTCTTATATAAGATTCTCTTACAAACTTTGTAGGCACCAACCTACTTGAGACACAAATTGCACCTATCTTTGTAGGCACCAGCCCACTAGAGACACCAATCCCCACTACTGAGCACGAACTCAACAAGAGATGCCAATCTCCTCTTCTAGCAAATGTTGACCTCCAAAACAAGGTTTCAAATTTGGAAACACGTGTCTTCAATTGGTAATGGACAATTCAATCTCCTTTATCTTAATCTTATATGCCTTCTAGAATCTTTCTCCTTTAATGAATGATACTCATAAAATTCTTCACAAAATCTTCCTTGAACAATTATTCTTCTCTCCTCATCAATTTCCTTGTGTTTGAATAATGGTCTTCACACAACACACATATTATCTTCATAAATCTACTGATGTATATATGATATAAATTATTTACTCTACACACTTTCTCCACATACTTCTCATTCTATTTATATATTTATGTCTCTATTAAGATATGCATCCTTTTGAAGAGTGATATCCTTTTAAATAGACATGACTTTTGTTAACATTCCTTAATCTTCATTGTTGTCTATTGAAAGCTTTAATTATTACATTTTAAAATAAATTAATTGCTACTCCTCTAAATGTTCGTTAATCTAGTTTTGGGTGATATAAACTTTGTTTATATATGTTCCTTTGTGGGTGCCAAAGGGTGATCAACCCATTCACATGTAAATTCAATTCCTTTTAATTTGCTTGAGATGGCAACAACACTAGAAGGATTAGCCTAAGGAAGATGAAGATTCCTTAAAGGGTCAAACCCAAAAAGAATCAATAATATTATTTTAATTCTAGCATTTTAATTTGTATTTGTTTTTCATTAAATAAACTCAACGTTGTCATAATGAAGTTGACCATCTTTAATAATTGTAGTAAAACAATTGGTAGCCTTTAGCCTTTAGCCTTTGTCCATCATATGATTTTTTCTATTGACAAAATGCTCTTCTCACCTTTGACATCAATGACAATGTTCTTGTCAACAATTTTGTCCATGTACACCTTTGACATCAATGGCAATATTTGTAATGGTTTCAACAGCTTGGGTTTTTTAGTTTATTCTTTGTTCTACCTAGGTTGGCCCTATAGGGGGTTAGAGATTTTGTGTAGCTGATAATAAGAATAACAAGCCTCTCATGGATGATCGGAAATTTGGGATTTTTTCTATGCTTAGATATAGAAAGCTCAACCAAGGTTGAACAATAAAATGGCAAGGAAACTAAGATTTTGTGCCCAAAATGATATTCATAATTATTCTCAAACCACCCCTCAAGGGTCATGTACCTCATTATCAACTCCATAATTGCATCCCAAATGTGTTTAACAAAGGTTCTCTCATAACCAAAGTGGAGCTTGACTAATTTCCTCCTTTCGTTATCCTTGAAGAAAATTTGCATTTCTACTTCTCCTACTTTTAAATATTTGAAGATTTTTATTCCCTCTCTTAAAAGCCCAAACACCTGAGCATTCAACTCTTTGTTGATAGTCACCTCCCATCCAAACATTGAGATAGTTCTACTCTTCTATGTGCTCTCTATAATTTTGGTTGCTCCAATCTAACCTCACATTAAATAATAGTTTACAATGTTTAGGGCGTCAATGTAAGAAGCACCAACCCTTGAACTTTAGGGCACCAACCCAAGGTGCGCCAACCCCTGATTTTATGAGCACCTACTCAAAGGAGCACCTACCCCTGTTCTAAGCACCCACTCAGAGATTTACAGTGATTGCTCAAGTTTACAATGCAATGATAAAGCCTTGTTACAAATGAGTTTTGTAACACTTACAAAATTCTCACGGGCGGTGTGAAGCATAGGGCGGTTTTCTCGGGCGATCGTGAAGCGTATCTATATCCTCCCACAAATAGAATCTACCTCCACTACTATATCTCCCAGAACTAGAGTTTCCTACCGATGGTCGGGTGGGAGGGAATTATAGATATAGTACGGAACTAGCCGTTTACCACCGGTTCCGGGGGATGGGTTGATTAATTGTTCCGGTGGGCGAAGCCCTGGTGAGGTAGATGCCTGACGTTGTGGGTGGCGGGTGGGGGGGGGGATTCTAGTGGCGAGAAAGATGAAGCCGGCCCCAATGGGGTGGGTGGGAGTTCGCCGTTCCCCGGCACTGAAAATGTCAAGATTAGTGGCTGGGCATCATGAAACGTATATACTCTGGCTTCAGAAACTTCTCAGAAATCGTCACCCGTATCCCGCATATTCAATCCACGAAGCAGGGTGGGAGGAGATAGTTGGTGGGTGGGAGGCTCTAGTTGGGTGGGGGGGCCCCTACAATTCTATGGGTAGCGGATAATTGAAACCTTAGGAGCAGCGGATGAAATAAAATTATGTTCGGATAATTCTTAGGGCCCCTGCCATAATGGCTGTTCGGATAATGAAGGCAACTAAGGCAGGGGGTAGGGCCATATTCTATACGTCACATGGGTGGGTGGGGGGGAATTCTAGGGCCCCGAGGGATGGGATAAGTCATAGATGGTGGGGGCCACATCTTCCTCCTCCCAGAAGCGCAACCCCTACTATTCTAATGGACGGTGAAGAACCGGACCGTTGCAATTGAGATTTCTGTTACAGTTATGGGTACCTACGTAGCATCAGATCTGATTCAGACCATTTGGGTTTGGTTCGACCACTCCAATAGGTGTTGTTGAGCCTCCTCGAGCTGTCCCCAAGCGGAGTGCCCAGCTGTCCTTGGTTCACTTCTCCTCATGTGGATGCGAGGTGGGTGGGGGGACTGTTGCCAAATCAGCATTTTTGATGCACATACATAATGTGGGTGGTGATTTCGCTATTGACACATGTGGCATTCATCCTACCAACTGCTGTTGTCACTTCTAGCATGTTTTGATTCACCCCAGACTCCTCCAACTCCTACACACATGCTGACTCCCTATATCCCCCCAATGGTAGTGGAGGAGACATGTGGCACTATGCGGTAACATGCACACATGTTGTGGATAATGCTATTCATCCCTTCAGTGTTCACCTCTACCCCCATGCATGCTACAAGCGCTCCAAGCATGCTGTCAACTTCTCATCCAAGTGCCGAAAATGAGAAACCCACCTGGCAACAAACTCATGCTTGCTCATGACACCATGCTCACTCTGTGCCACTATATGCGATCAAACCATTATGCCGTACTCTAGCAAGTTGATCCCTTCCCCTTCCCTTTAGATAGTAGGGGGGTAGGGGTAGGGTCCATAGCCCCTCAAATTTTCTGGTAGGGCTTGACTGCCCCCTACTATTCTAAAGGGCCCCCTATCAATTCTCTGGGGCGCATTAATTTACCCATCAAATTTGAGGGCCTGGGAGCCCGCTAGAATGACGCTAGAATAAGGGTGGGTGGGAGGAGGCTATGGACTGCTCGCCCTACAATTCTATGGAGTGGGAGGGCCCCTCGACATTCTATGGTAGGGTGGGGGGCCCCTACTATTCGCGAGGGGCCTAAGAGGTAGATTAGTTGTTATTGTGGGGGGGTTCTATTGCCTATCTGTAGAGTTTCTCTATAATTGAGCAAAAGCGATTGCCCCTACTATTCTAATGGGCGGATGGGTAGGGAGCCCTTAGCCGGGAGAGCCGGACTTCGCCATTTCTTTGGTCTAATAAACAGCGTTATTCCATTGTTTATAACGCTTCATCCTCTGCATTGGGTACCGTTAATCATAAGCGAACCAACCCTCCTTTTTTCGCCCACCCGACGTCTTCCCGGAACAAACCACTGCTTTCGTGGCCTAGCACTGGCACGTGGCCTAGTATTTCTTGAGAATAACTTTCTCTGCCTGTTGAAGTTTTTCCTTTGTTTCTCCTCCTTCCTCCGTCTAGTTGTCTTCTTCTCTCTGCTACAACATTATTCTCCAGAATGCTCTATTCTTTCTTTGTTTATGTGGATGTCTTCTTCTTCCTACTACAACTTCACTTTGCAGGATACTTTGTTCTTTCTCTGTTCTAATTTTTTCACTTCTATAGATTTCTCTTATTTTCTTGGCAGCAACACAACTTTCTACTGCTTATCACATACATAGTCAACTAGACTAGATATTTCTATTTCCACCTCTATCATTGTCTCAAGAGTCTCACCTATCAGTATCAAATCTCATCACACCTCTTGTTCAATTCAATCGTCAGACGTTTCTTCTACTGCAAACTTGAATATTTTATTCAAGTCTGTTATCTTGGAGATCTCCAAGTCTAGAGATTTTATTCTCTATCCTGAATATGATCTCATATTGGTTGCCTGAATTGAATGCATCCTATTTGTCTTTAGATGATTCTAAGTACTTAGATTACTAAGTTTAGTAATCTTTCTCTGCCCAAAATGATCTGGAAACCTTCCTCGAGCCACACAACCTACCTGCAACTCGGTCGCCATTAATGTGTTTTCCATACTCTATCGACCTACTCTGAAAATATCGACAACTACAACACTAGAATACTTCATCACTGATTTCTGCATGTCTGATTCATTCTTTGTTCATTAGGGAGCTTCATGTCTTTGTATTCTTCATCTAGATCAGATGATCAAGGTTGATTGGCTTCCACCTAAAACCATTGTGCTTATCGACATACATAGGTGTCATCAAAATGACATCCAAGTCACCTGGTCAACCATAGTCAAAATCCACATGGACTATTCTGCCTATCGAATTACCACCATATCAACTGACACACCTCAACGGGTCATGATGACCTTAAATTATGTCACTGCGAGATGGTGGGATATGCGCCATATTGCCTTTTGACTTGCCTTGCATTATTGTTCACATGCATATTTTACCCATGCGGGCTAGCGGGATGCACCATTTTTTCTGTCTTTATACACCTCGCGAGATCCTCTTTCCGAACTCTAGTAGAGAATGGCATGTTACGTATATAATCTATCTTCAGAAACTTCTAGAAATCGGATGGTAAGAAGGTTCCCAGACTCATAGTAGGATAAAGGGTGCATCGGAAGGCACCTTTGCTAATATACAAAAGTAATATCATTAATTTTCCCATCCTAAATTGAATTGCTTCCCATCCTATCTTATAAGATTATATATGTAACATGCTCGACTATAAAAAACCCTACTTGGGCCTTATTCCTGTGCGTCTTGGGTTCTCGTGTGTGGGTTTGGGTTATTGATTGGGGAGCAGAAGTTGGGAGTTGAAGAGTGGAGGTCTAAGTGGTTCCTCCCTGGGCAAGTCCATCCTTCTGCAAGTTGCATAATAGTGGGAACCATTCACCACTCTCATCATATTTCCTAGCACAACCATCATCTCATATTAAATAGCACCATGGGATAGCGAGATACATATCTCACTCCACCTTGTGTTGCCCCAAGTAACCATCTCTCCTCACTTTTGATGACGTGGGATAGCGGGAAGCCTAAACTCGCCTTTTTCCTCTTAACCCCGCACGATCACCTTTTACACATCCATCATTTCATGGGATGGTGAGAGGAAACTCTTGCTTCTCCTTATGTTACCCCGCGAGTCTCCAGTCTCAATGCAAAAAAGTCACAGGATAGTTGGGAGGTCGCTATGCCCTGCTTGAAATTATCCCGCAAGAACAATATGCACACACTTTGTGTGGTGCAGGATAGCAGGGGACATATTTCCCCTTGAATTTTCTTGTTCTGCATGGTCAACCAATGCTCAGCAACATGTTGCGAGATATCGGGGGGTCTTCGACCTTTATGACACTTTTATCCCGCAAGACCTCTTTCCTTCATTCAAACACACTACGAGACCCAGCGACACACGAACCAACCAATCGCAGCCATGCAAAATCCACAGCTCTCAACCCCAACTCGGAACTCAGTTATTGTTGCCGACATGATCGACATGTGGAAATAATGAACTCAACCTGGGCCCCTGTAACATAACATTTCGTGTTGTGCGCAATTATATGCATGACTGCATAATTTGCATGTTAAGCACATTAATTTTTTTCATGCTATGCACACTTGCAGTCTTCTTCTCTGCAACCTCGTGATATTCCTAAACATCAATGACAACTACCTGCTATGCTGAAACCATTTGACATCTCTTGACATCAATGACAATAATGCTAAAACTTCTCTCCCTTTCTCTTTGTCTTTTCCACTTTAGAAATAGATAGACTTTTTGTTGCATTATCTATCCACTACTTTGGATATCCATTTGATTATATTTAATATTGAATTGAGACCTTTTCACATGATTGATAGTAAAATATAGGTGGTACTACTAGTTAATTCTTGCAAGTAAGCCTATCTCGATCTAAATATTGTGTGTCATACCTAGATAAGTAGTGGATTTCAAATTTCATTTAGATATTTTATGTCAAGCGATGGAATAAATAGCCTTATCAAGATTGATGGGCTTAGTTTATTTCAACATTAATAAAATATACTTTCTTGCATTCTCGTATTAACTAATTTTTTTTGCAGGAAGAGTGGTATTAGATATAACATCAACAAAAGATATATGTCTTGATAAGTGGAAAACAGTTGCTCAAAAAAAGAAGATAAAAAAAATAAAATAGAAAAAACACCAAATAATAATTTGGTCTAACTTTAGAAATCTTGCATGTCTTTCCATAAATGTGGACCATCAATATGTTTTGCCAATTGATTTAATTTATATAGAAAATGCAATACATTCTAATATAAGGATGTTGTGTACCTAAAAACTTACCATAATTATCACATTAGAAATAATCTCTCTCTCTCTCTCTACTTCTCTATGTTTTGTTGCCTATCTCTCTCTCTCTCTATCTCTCCCACTTTCTCTATATTTTATTACATCTATATCTTTCTATCACTCTATCTCACAGTTTATATCTACTTATATATTTCATTCTCTCTCTTTTTCTATATATCTCTATCTCCTTATCTCTATATATCTTTATGTCCCTCTACCTCTCTCTATCTATTTGTCTTCCTCTTCCTCTCTCACTATATCATCATATCTATCTCTATTTTACTCTATGCGCTTCTCTCTCTCTCTCTCCACATATTACTCTATCATTTGGGAAAATTCAATGAAAAACTAACTAAAGGTTTTCTTTGACAACATCTTGACACATTCAACTTTAGGAAAGGTGAATATGAGGGTTTATAATTTAATTCTACATATCAAATTGAGTTTGCGCTAGTCAAGATTGACCATGTGGTATTTGAGATTGAATCAAAGCCCATTTGAAAACTATGTTAACTTGGACACATTCCTCTCATTAAGGGTATCAATTGATTCCATTTATTGGATTATTCTAAATTATTTATGTAGAGTATTCATTTGCATTACATAATTTAATGAACTTGGCCCATCTTACACCCCTAAGGTTTGGCCTTAGGTTTAATCCCTACAATAAAGTTTAAGATTTGAAGTACTTTTTAATTTTGTCTTATTTTTAGATAGTTCCCTTCTCCTGTTATGTGGATCAAAACTTTATCTTTTTCTATGGTTTTTAATTCACACTATGATCTTGCTTTCACCTACCATACCCTCTCCCATTATACTTATCTATTTCTTTCTCTCTTTCTCTCTATCTCTCTTAATCTTTATCTCTCCCTCCATCTCTCCCTCTCTATCTATCAATCTCTTTATTTTTATCTCTCCCTCTACCTATGTCCATCTCTCTACCTATTTGTCTCCCAGTTCTTCTCCCCCTCTATCTTCATCTCTACTTCTATCTATTCTAAACCAGCCACACTATTGGTAGGAAATTGATGCAATGAATCTATTGTTAATATAATGTTTTTAGATTATTATTAAAAGTAAATTTTTGATACATAAATAATTGTAAAATTTAATATTAGGGGTTTTTAATTACATGGTTATTGCATGACACTTTGTCCTATTGCAACTATAGAATGTCTTGTTACTTATTAATTTTGATTATTATTTTTTAAGAGGCATAAGAGTCGTAATAAATATGAACCATAAGAGATTCAATAAATTTATTATTTTCTTTTACAGAAAAATATTTTTCATTATTTTTCATGCTTGGAGTTGAGCATCATCAATAAGTTCAATATCTTATTAAATTTATAGGAGATCATCCATCTTTTGTTTGAATAATATGTATTGGATAATTTGCAACTATTGTTTCAAATGAAACCCCCTTTGAGCATTTATGATTTGATGGATGTTCACACCATATTATGAATGGTCATTTTTGCTTAAGCTTGTAGGATGCTAGCAGATATTATGGAGACTAACTTTACACTTTCTAATTGCATTTGATAAAAAAAATTCAATCCCTTTTCAACTATATCATTTTGTTCACATATACAACAATTATCACATTCCATGAGACCATATTTACTTGGGTATTTTATCAAAAATCCTTAAAGCCTTGTTAAGAACACAATTCTATGCATATATCACAATCGTGGCATTCCATGAGCCTAAAATTTCTTAAGCATTTATTAAGTAGTTCATATGCCTTTTGTATTCTCCAATACTTTAAATACATATATATTACAACATTTACAACTAGAACATTTGACAATTCCACTTTCCACTATGTTTTCCTGAATGTTCATACCTTTTTCTAAAGGTCCATTTTGGCACAAGTTATTAGAATATTAGCAAAGATTATGGAATTTGGCTTTGAAATTATCATTTGCATATAACCAAAAGTGTTTAGTTCCTTTTTAATATTACCCTTGGTATTATACCAATGAATGCATGCCATATGTTGTTTGGAAGACCATGGCAATATGATAGGAAAGTAATTTATGATGGAAGAAAGAATAGTTATATTGTAATCTTGAATGGGAAAAAGTATATCTCAATACTTTTAAAGGAGAAGCATAACAATGAAGTATGTGCTAATGCTAGAATTTGATTAGTATATAGAATAATTTTTTTAGATGGATTGAGGCATGAGAATATGTTTTTTTGATTTAATCCCAAAGAAGTGTGTCATGTAAGAAGCATAGAAAGCCACCATAAAGGAGGATGAATCACTATAGAGTAAAATTTTTGAATTGTTGATGGAATATTAAGATATTGTATTGAATAATCTACTAAATGGATTACCACCAATCTAGAGTATCAACAATCACATGATATCATACTTGGAGAAAGTTTTCCAAACAAAGTAGCATGTAGGATGATACTAGCAAAAAATGTAAAGTTGAGGAAGAGATGGATTAGGGAATGTTTAAGCCCATGTGCAGTACCAACAACACCAAACAAAGATGGATAATGGAGAATGTGCACAAACTCGAGAACTATAAAAAAGATCACTAGTAAGTGTAGATTCCCATTTCCAAGGATAAATGACGTAATGGATTGCCTAAGCAACACAAAATACTTCACCATTGGATCATAATTATAGGAGGAGATTAATGGGAGATTGAATTCAAGAAAAATGAAGGATTGTATGAATGGTTACTCGGGCCTTTTGGATTGACTAATGCACTAAGTACATTCATGTGGCTAATAAATAAAGTTATCAAGGAATTCTTGGGTAAGTTTGTGATTATTTAATTAGATGATATGATTAATTTATTATGACAATGGATGAACATTTGTAGCATATTAGATAAGTATTTCAAAGGTTGAGAGAAGAGAATTTTCTAATAAACATCAAGAAG